>NC_133325.1:813800060-813907560 GCF_042186555.1 Aquarana catesbeiana | reverse complement strand
TGGGGCTCCGGGTCTGGACTGGGTGATTGGAGGCGATGGGGCTCTGGGTCTGGACGGGGTGATTGGAGGCGATGGGGCTCCGGGTCTGGATGGGGTGAATAGAGGCGATGGGGCTCCAGTTTGAGGCACAGTGATTGGGGATGTTGGGGCTCCAGGTCTGGATTAGCGAGTTGCATGCACTGATGATTTTTGCAGTTCTTGGTAATACTGTTCATTCCACCCTTTGTAGGTGTCTGGTCTTCCCTCTAAGCTGAAAGCCGTGTGTATTCACTCCAACATGACAAAAACTCAGCGAGAAGCAGCTGTAGAGAAGGTGAGGTCTCCTCCTGAGTGGAAGGTTCTAGATAAAGTCAACTTTTTCATAATACTGTAATAGAACGAGGGACAGACCTTTTTGGGGTCCTTTTTTACATACAGGAGGTGTATTTTTCTGATAAGGACCCCCTATAGCTTTGCTGTACCATGGTCCTGTTATGTTTCTGGTCAGGTATACAGAACTGATTTCCCTCCTTGTAAATCATTTTGTCTTTTCAGGTAAAACAAGGCAAGGTGCATGTGCTGCTCCTTTCACCGGAGGCTCTGGTTGGTGGAGGTCGATCAGGATCCAGTTGTTTGCCCCCTGCTGACCAGCTCCCCCCAGTGGCCTTTGCATGTATAGATGAAGTTCACTGTGTCTCGGAGTGGTCCCACAACTTCCGGCCATGTTACCTTCGGCTGTGTAAAGTGAGTATGAACGTCTCCTCTGAGATGGAAAGGAGTCCTGGAACTCATCAGTCAGGAGTTCACACACTGTTCCTGCTTTTTTTTCTCAGGTTCTTCAGGAACGCCTAGGTGTTCGGTGTCTTCTTGGCCTTACAGCCACAGCTACCCTGAGTACCGCTCAAGATGTAGCCCGTCACCTTGAGGTGTTGGACATCGGCAAGATGCCTCTGCGGCTGGCAGCTGTACCTCCTAATTTACATCTATCTGTGTCCATGGACCAAGACCGGGACCAGGTGACATCATTGTGTTCCTGTTCTTGCTGGGCTTGTGGGGAAGGGGGGTTTCAATTATATAATGATGACGCCTGGAAAAGGCTTCCTTTTTTCCTCCTTGCACCTTTACCCTCATGCCTCTCCCCTCTCTTGCCTTACCTTGTACCTCTTTCAACTCACTTGGCCTATCTCTACTCTTGACTCACCTTGTGCCTCTGCCCTTTCATGCCTAACCTGGTGCCTCTCCTTTATGCTTCTCCCCTCTCCCACATCACTTCATGCCTACCCCCCCCCCCTCTCCCTCCTCACCTTGTTCCTCTCCCTCCTCACCTTGTTCCTCTCCCTCCTCACCTTGTTCCTCTCCCGCCTCACCTTGTTCCTCTCCCGCCTCACCTTGTTCCTCTCCCGCCTCGCCTTGCTCCTCCTCTCCCGCCTCGCCTTGTCCCTCCTCACCTTGTTACTCCCCTCCTGCCTCGCCATGTTCCTCCTCTCCCGGCCCGCCTTGTTCCTCCTCCTCTCCCGCCTCGCCTTGTTCCTCCTCCTCCTCTCCCGCCTCGCCTTGTTCCTCCTCCTCCTCTCCCGCCTCGCCTTGTTCCTCCTCCTCCTCCTCTCCCGCCTCGCCTTGTTCCTCCTCCTCCTCCTCCTCCTCCTCTCCCGCCTCGCCTTGTTCCTCCTCCTCCTCCTCTCCCGCCTCGCCTTGTTCCTCCTCTCCCGCCTCGCCTTGTTCCTCCTCTCCCGCCTCGCCTTGTTCCTCCTCTCCCGCCTCGCCTTGTTCCTCCTCCTCCTCCTCTCCCGCCTCGCCTTGTTCCTCCTCCTCCTCCTCCTCCTCCTCTCCCGCCTCGCCTTGTTCCTCCTCCTCCTCCTCCTCTCCCGCCTCGCCTTGTTCCTCCTCCTCCTCCTCCTCCTCTCCCGCCTCGCCTTGTTCCTCCTCCTCCTCCTCCTCCTCTCCCGCATCGCCTTGTTCCTCCTCCTCCTCCTCCTCCTCTCCCGCCTCGCCTTGTTCCTCCTCCTCCTCCTCCTCCTCTCCCGCATCGCCTTGTTCCTCCTCCTCCTCCTCCTCCTCCTCCTCCTTCTCCTCCTCCTCTCCCGCCTCGCCTTGTTCCTCCTCCTCTCCCGCCTCGCCTTGTTCCTCCTCCTCTCCCGCCTCGCCTTGTTCCTCCTCCTCCTCCTCTCCCGCCTCGCCTTGTTCCTCCTCCTCCTCCTCTCCCGCCTCGCCTTGTTCCTCCTCCTCCTCCTCTCCCGCCTCGCCTTGTTCCTCCTCCTCCTCCTCTCCCGCCTCGCCTTGTTCCTCCTCCTCCTCCTCTCCCGCCTCGCCTTGTTCCTCCTCCTCCTCCTCCTCTCCCGCCTCGCCTTGTTCCTCCTCCTCCTCCTCCTCTCCCGCCTCGCCTTGTTCCTCCTCCTCCTCCTCCTCCTCTCCCGCCTCGCCTCGTTCCTCCTCCTCCTCTCCCGCCTCGCCTCGTTCCTCCTCCTCCTCTCCCGCCTCGCCTCGTTCCTCCTCCTCCTCTCCCGCCTCGCCTTGTTCCTCCTCCTCCTCTCCCGCCTCGCCTTGTTCCTCCTCCTCCTCCTCCTCCTCCTCCTCTCCCGCCTCGCCTTGTTCCTCCTCCTCCTCCTCCTCCTCTCCCGCCTCGCCTTGTTCCTCCTCCTCCTCTCCCGCCTCGCCTTGTTCCTCCTCCTCCTCCTCCTCCTCCTCCTCTCCCGCCTCGCCTTGTTCCTCCTCCTCCTCCTCCTCTCCCGCCTCGCCTTGTTCCTCCTCCTCCTCCTCCTCCTCTCCCGCCTCGCCCCGTTCCTCCTCCTCCTCTACCGCCTCGCCTCGTTCCTCCTCCTCCTCTCCCGCCTCGCCTCGTTCCTCCTCCTCCTCCTCCTCTCCCGCCTCGCCTCGTTCCTCCTCCTCCTCTCCCGCCTCGCCTCGTTCCTCCTCCTCCTCTCCCGCCTCGCCTCGTTCCTCCTCCTCCTCTCCAGCCTCGCCTTGTTCCTTCTCCTCCTCTCCCGCCTCGCCTTGTTCCTTCTCCTCCTCTCCCGCCTCGCCTTGTTCCTCCTCCTCCTCTCCCGCCTCGCCTTGTTCCTCCTCCTCCTCTCCCGCCTCGCCTTGTTCCTCCTCCTCCTCTCCCGCCTCGCCTTGTTCCTCCTCCTCCTCTCCCGCTTCGCCTTGTTCCTCCTCCTCCTCTCCCGCCTCGCCTTGTTCCTCCTCCTCCTCTCCCGCCTCGCCTTGTTCCTCCTCCTCCTATCTACCCACTTTATGCCTGTCTCTCCTCTTTTCTCACCCAGACAGTTCTCCCATTACCCATCTCACAGGCCTCCTATCCCCTCACCTGGCACTTTTTTTTTTTTCAGGCTCTCGTTACACTCCTAAAAGGTGACCGTTTTGGTTGTCTGGATTCTGTCATCATCTATTGCACACGAAGGGAGGAGACACAGCGCTTGGCAGCGATGCTTCGTACGTGCCTGCAGGGGGTGATAGTGATTCGCACAGCAGAGGAGACTGAATCAGCGGAGTATGACAGGAAGAAGGCGCTGGGTAGGAATAAGATGGTTTCTGGTCACTGTCGTTAATATGAGGTAACCAGGAAATCTAATTTGGACATTATAATTTCTTCTTCTGCAGCAAGAAAGAAGATTCGCCGCCCACTGAAGTGGATGGCGGATTCGTACCATGCAGGGTTGTCAGCTGCTGAGCGCCGGAGGGTACAGAACAACTTCATGAGCGGTCAGCTTCGAATCGTCGTTGCTACTGTGGCATTTGGGATGGGTCTGGATAAATCTGACGTTAGGGGGATCATCCATTACAATATGCCTAAAAACTTTGAGAGCTATGTCCAGGAGATTGGCAGAGCTGGGCGAGACGGCAAGGATGCCCACTGTCACCTCTTCCTAGACCCCAATGTAAGTCTTCCAATACATAACACATACAAAGATTGCTATGAGGCGTCCTTTACATTACAGACATTCCTGAGCCTCTGCTGCTATTTCTAGCACTGACCAATTGCTATGACTGGAGAATTCATCGTCTTCAGAAGGGTTGGAGGTCCTTTAGGTATCATGTTATGTGAAGGATCAGAGATTTCATTGTCTTCAGAATGGTGGAGATGCATCAGATATCACATTGTAGCAGCCTAGGACTGGAGAAGTCCTCATCTTCAGAAGGGTTGGAGGTCCATCACATATCGCGTTTTAGCAGAGGACAGGAGAGTTTATTGTCTTCAGAAGGGATGGAGGTACATCAGAGATTACATTGTAGTGGAGGGCTGGAGCATTCATTGTCTTCAGAAGGAGTGGATGTCCTTTAGGTATTGTGTTATAGTGAAGGATCAGAGATTTCATTGTCTTCAGAAGGGGTGGATGTCCTTTAGGTATTGTGTTATAGTGAAGGATCAGAGATTTCATTGTTTTCAGAAGGGGTGGAGGTCCTTTAGGTATCGTGTTATAGTGAAGGATCAGAGATTTCATTGTCTTCAGAATGGGTGGAGGTCCTTTAGGTTGGTCATCATCAACCCTGTCCTTAGGGCCCACTAACAGGCCAGGTTTTATGTATTACCTTGGGGGAGATGCAGACTAGAATCCTGCAATCACTGAGCAGCAAATGATATCACCTGTCATGTATTTCAGTTATCTTGCAATCCTGGCCTGTTAGTGGGTCCTGAGGACAGGAGTTGATGACCACTGCTTTAGGTATCTCGTTGTAGTGAAGGATCAGAGATATCATTGTCTTCAGAAGGGGTGGAGGTCCATCAGGTATCCATGTTGTAGCGGAGGACTGGAAGATTCATTGTCTTCAGAAGGCTTGTTGGTCCATGGATCAGGGCTCAAAGTTTCAGGTCCTGTGCTACTAGCCAGGTCTTAACAATTACTTGCTACTAGTTGCCCCACCCAACCCCTACCCTGCCCCTAATTCCACCCCTAAACACACCCTCGTAAATTTTCTCATGAAATGACACTGCTAAATGTTTTATGCAGAATTAAGTTACAAAAATAAATATTAACAAAAACTTTAACAATATTAACATATTGCATGTTAGTGCCCATCAATGCAGCATGTCAATGCAGCCTCATCAGTGACCATCAATGCAGCCTCATCAGTGTAACCTCCTCAGTGACCATCAATGCAGCCTCATCAGTGACCATCAATGCAGCATATCAATGCAGCCTCATCAGTGACCATCAATGCAGCCTCATCAGTGTAACCTCATCAGTGACCATCAATGCAGCCTCATCAGTGTAACCTCCTCAGTGACCATCAATGCAGCATATCAATGCAACATATCAATGCAGCCTCATCAGTGACCATCAATGCAGCCTCATCAGTGTAACCTCATCAGTGACCATCAATGCAGCATATCAATGCAGCCTCATCGGTGTAACCTCATCAGTGCCCATCAATGCAGCATATCAATGCAGCCTCATCAGTGACCATCAATGCAGCACATCAGTGCAGCCTCATGAGTGCCCATCAATGCAGCACATCAGTGCAGCCTCATCAGTGCCCATCAATGCAGCATTTCAGTGCAGCCACATCAGTGCCCATCAATGCAGCATATCAGTGCAGCCTCATCAGTGACCATCAATGCAGCCTCATTAGTGTAACCTCATCAGTGCCCATCAATGCAGCATTTCAGTGCAGCCACATCAGTGCCCATCAATGCAGCATATCAGTGCAGCCTCATCAGTGACCATCAATGCAGCCTCATTAGTGTAACCTCATCAGTGCCCATCAATGCAGCATATCAGTGCAGCCTCATCAGTGCCCATCAATGCAGCATGTCAGTGCAGCCTCATCAGTGCCCATCAATGCAGCATGTCAGTGCAGCCTCATCAGTGCCCATCAATGCAGCATTTCAGTGCAGCCACATCAGTGCCCATCAATGCAGCATATCAGTGCCCATCAATGCAGCCTCATCAGTGCCCATCAATGCAGCAAGGATCACAGGGAGGAATCATGAGGATTGCCGGCTGGATCTCACAGAGCGGGGAACTCCCGCTGTAACACAGCTTGGAGATGAAACGCCAGCCGATGTCAAACAAAGTCCCGCCTCCTGGCCTGGCATTGGACCAGTGTGCTGTCTATCATAGAAGCTGGTCCAGGAGGCGGGACTTTGACAGCGGCCAGCGTTTCATAGTCAAGCTGTGTCGCAGTGGATGATCCCCGCTCTGTGTGATCCAGTCGGCTCTCCTGACAGTTTCCAGGCTGATCACTTCTGGCAGAAGCTCTGATGCCCTGTAAAAAAGCTGCACTGCTTCTGCCAGGAAACGGTTTGCCCAGTCCGCCCCGCTCCACACTCGCCCTCGGATAATTTCCACTCGCCAAATGCAAGCAGACGAGTGGACGTTTTGAGAGCTGCATTAGATATCATGTTGTAGTGGAGGACTGGAGAAGTCCTCGTCTTCAGAAGAGTTGGGGGTCCATCAGATATCGCGTAGCAGGGGACTGATTGTGGGGTGGCAGTTGCTCGGGCTCACAAGGGTCATCAGCTAATGAGGGTTTGGCAGGTTATTGTGTAGAATGAACCCTTTCCTGTCCTGTTACTTCTGATATCTTTTTAGAAGGCTTGAGGGTTACACTTGATTGGTTGCTATGGCAGTTTTTACTTCTAAATCTTCTGAGTTATTTTTGGTGTCTTTCAGGCGCAGGATTTGGATGAGTTGCGCAGACACGTGCACGCCGATTCCGTGGATTACATTACGGTCAAGAAACTTGTCCAGAGAGTCTTTCCTAAGTGCAAGTGCCGTGACATCCAGAAGAAACGTGACGCTCTGAGGAGGGTGAGATCTGGCTAACATGTTTCTCTCCCTTCTGCTGAATTTACCTTTTTATTCTGTGAAATCTAATGCCCCATTTATAGATCACCACCCTGGTGGGAGCAGACCTGTAGGAGAGGGACAGTGTGATTCTATTGCTCTATTTCCTTGTCCCATGTCCTCAATATATATTGGGTACAGGAATCCTTTATAGGGAGCCCTATTGGCAGCAGTAAAAGCCCCAGTTGGTGACCATTAGACCTCTGTGAGGCTCCTGTTACTTGTGGGTTTTGGAAAATCCAGCATTGCTTATCATACATCTGCAGTGTGCTGAATGGGTTGGTGACACGAGAAGTTCACCTTTTGCCAGCTCTCATTTTACTGTTGTCACCTAGTGAGTGGATGAGAGACCTTACCGAACGGTTCATTGTCTGCTACCTGTGTGTGTCGCTGCTTCCTTGCTAGATGAGACCCTTCTCGGGCTATGGCACCATTGCCCCCGTTGTCCAAGCTTGATTGCTGCTCTGAATAGATGAGGATGTGGTTGGGGGGTCGGCTTGTTGTGCAGAGGTTAATTATGATCACAGCTACTGTAAGTACCGATATCGTTCAGCTCATCAAGTGATTGCTGCTATTGAGTGCAGAATTTTCTCTCCTATAGTACTATATATCTGTCTTTATCACTTTCTGCATTGTCTGAACCAAACCACATTCAGTACAACATGACATCTAGACCTTTGTATGGTATCTTCAGCTCCATAACTGGTGTCCTTCTTCTCCTCCCCATCTTCTGGCCTGCAGGGCTGTGAGCTGAACGATGATGAAATGTTGGATTTCCTGGCACAATGTGATGGTCAGGAAGAGGTCAGGGAAATACCTCCATCGGTGGAGAAAGCGGTGGAGCGGGCGTGCCATAGACACGAGCGTGTTCTTCCTATAGAGGAGACGGTGCAGGCACTAGATGTCCGGGAGGAAGGTGAGCTCCTTACAGCATCTTTTGGCTGCATTCTTCTTCTTTCTTACCAGCAAATCAATTTGAGTCCAAAATAAATGGTACAACCACCGATGTGTGAAATCCAAAGATGTTAATTCACTGCCCACCACATATCGGGGAATCGGCTCTGCAGAAAGTACTTCCATCTCTGAGACTGGAAAATCTGCACTGTAAGGCCGCATACACACGGTCAGACTTTTCGACCGGACTTGTCCGACAGACTTTCCAGCGGACTTTTGACGGACTTCGGACTGACTTTTTAATGACCGGACTTGTTTACACACGATCCCACCAAAGTCCGATGACGTACACTGGACTAAAATAAGGAAGTTGATAGCCAATAGCCAATAGCTGCCCTAGTGTTGGTTTTTGTCCGTCGGACCAGCATACAGACGAACGGATTTCTGGGTCCGGCGGAGTTACAACGTAAAGATTTGAAGCTTGTTCCAAATCTAAAGTCCATCGGATTTGCGATGGGAAAAGTCCGGTGAAGCCCACACACGATCGGATTGTCCGCCGGATTTGGTCCGTCTGCGTCCGTCGGACAAGTCCGGTCGAAAAGTCAGACCGTGTGTACGCGGCATAACTGGTGTCTACAAACTGGAGATACTGGGCCACATTTTACACACCATGTCCACACAATGGTGCAAAAAATTCAATATATGACCTGATCTTACCCTTATTAGGGGAAAATCGGGAGGAGTTCTAACATTTCAGGTCCAGCTGTGGCATCACTGGAAAGTGGGTGGAGCATCAAGAAGAGGGGTGTGGCATGTCAGTACTGCACTATTGAATGTACATTTATACTAAACAACCTTTCTTTGGTGTTATATCCCTCAATAGTTGTATCCTCATACTGCAGGTAATGGGATTTGTATCCCATCAATAATGGTATCCTCATACTATAGATATTGGATCTATATCCCATCAATAATGGTATCCTCATACTCCAGGTATTGGATCTATATCCCATCAATAATGGTATCCTCATACTATAGATATTGGATCTATATCCCATCAATAATGGTATCCTCATACTCTGGATATTGGATCTATATCCCATCAATAATGGTATCCTCATACTCCAGATATTGGATCTATATCCCATCAATAATGGTATTCTCATACTATAGATATTGGATCTGTATCCTATCAATAATGGTATCCTCATACTTTGGATATTGGATCTATATCCCATCAATAATGATATTCTCATACTATAGATATTGGATCTATATCCCATCAATAATGGTATCCCCATACTATAGATATTGGAATCTGTATCCCATCAATAATGGTATCCTCATACTATAGATATTGGATCTATATCCCATCAATAATGGTATCCTCATGCTCCGGATATTGGATCTGTATCCCATCAATAATGGTATCCTCATACTAAAGTTATTGGGTCTATATCCCATCAATAATGGTATCCTCATACTCTGGATATTGGGTCTATATCCCATAAATAATGGTATGCTCATAGTATAGATATTGGGTCTATATCCCATCAATAATGGTATCCTCGTACTCTGGATATTGGATCTATATCCCATCAATAATGATATTCTCATACTATAGATATTGGATCTATATCCCATCAATAATGATATTCTCATACTATAGACGTTGGATCTATATCCCATCAATAATGATATTCTCATACTATAGATATTGGATCTATATCCCATCAATAATGATATTCTCATACTATAGATATTGGATCTATATTCCATCAATAACGAAGTTTTCGGGGTTGGGTGCATTTCTCAGATAGTAGTGGTCAGGGTCAGTCATCTTTCAGGTAATCATTTTCTGCCTTCTCTATCATTCTTCAGGTATTGAGACTCTTCTTTGCTATCTGGAGCTCCATTCTTCTCAGTGGTTGGAGCTGCTGCACCCCACCTTATCGGTCTGCCGGGTGACATGCTATAGTGGCCCTCAGCAGCTGCGGAGCCTCGCACACAGGTAGAGTTGTGTCCTCCTAGTGAATAGAAGGTTGATAATGATGTCATAGACTGAAGGAATGACGGTGGGCGGTCGCGGTGTGTGGAGTGTACACCTAATTAGGATCTCCAATAGTCACTGGATTAAAACTTAACCTTTTTATAAAGGATTTTATTATGACAAAGACGGTGTGTGTCATTATGTACTTATAAGGGGGACGGAACTAGACTCCAAAATGTATAAAGTAGTCCTGACAAGCAAAGAAATTTGGTAATCAATGATAGAAAATAGAAAAGTATAATAATCTGACACAAAGAGGGCATGGCTGGCCGCTCAGTCCATGACAAGGCAGGTAGCACTTCAACTGGCTGAGAACAAGAGATTCTTTTTACAACAAAAGCACTATGAGGAGGAAACTCGGGACATATGCTGGAAATGCTTATATGTAATCAATAAAATACATCTCCTATAGATAAAATACAGGACTCACAGGGAACCCTTAGGACCTCAACACAAGAAATATTACAGGTGATTTGTACATTCTATACTAATCTATATTCCACGAAGGTACATCCTAGCGAGAGTGAAATAACCAATTTCTCAGACGATTGTGCATTGCCATGTCTATGGGAGCAAGATGGAAAGGTATTGAATGACCCGAGGAAGTCCGCCTGGCCCTGAAGTTGGCTCTTCTTGGGAAGTCACCGGGCTAGGATGGACTTCCGTCTGAGGTATATGGCAGTTACTCAGAACAATTGCTACCTACGATGCTGACCGTGTTTAATGGGGCTCTGGAGTCGGGGGGGGGTGGGGGGGGGGGGTTGCCTCATTTAATGAATGAGGCAATTATTATTGTCTTGTTGAAACCAGGCAAAGATGCCTCACTGCCCGATTCATATCGTCCCATCTCCTTGCTGACATCGGACATCAAACTACTGGCCAAGGTGCTGGCATTGAGATTGTCGACCAGTTATTCAAAGCTAGTTCACAGGAACCAATGTGGCTTCATACCAGCCCGGTCCACAGCCCAGAACCTTGGACGTCTTTTCCTAAATTTACAAGTACCGCTAAACAATTCGGGCAACAGAACACTATTCTCATAGTATGTATTCTTTGAAACCCCATCAGCTTGTATTAGAGTAAATGGGGAGCTGTCTGGACCATTTGAGCTTCATTGGGGCACTAGGCAGGGGTGTCCCTTGTTGCCTCTGCTTTTTGCCTTGGCTTTGGAACCTTTAGCTGCCCATATCAGAAGGTCACCGGAGATAGTGGGATTTAGGAGGGGACAAAACTCAGGTTGTGTCTATGTACGCAGATGACACTCTACTGTATCTGGGTGACACGATGGGGTCATTTCAAGCAGTGATGAAACTTATCGAGGAATTCAGAAAGTTGTTTGGATTCTCGATAAATTGGGACAAATCAGTCCTGATGCTGTCCCACATTCCAGAGCATACTTCCTAGCTTCTCAGATTCAACAATTAGGGGGCTGGGGGGGCTCACTGACCCTTCGGACTCAATTAGAAATATGCTCATCCCAGAGGAGTTGGTTCATTCGGCCTTCACTCATTTGGAGGGAGGCTTCCCACATTTGATTTCGGGGCTTACCAACCGTATTTCTACTAAACACACTTTGGCAGTATATTAAGACAACACTCCACATCACCGGCTTTCTGTCATGTACTCCATTATGGCCCAACTCTCAATATAGGGAATTACTGACCTTGGAAGGGTTCAGAGATTGGGAGAAAGCTGGATTACAATATATATATATATCTCATCTTTATCAAGGGCGAACCCTGAAAGTGTTCATAGAGATCCAACAGACATATCATATACCCTCAAAACAATTCTATAAATACCTGCAACTGAGGCATGCCTTTAAATGCACAAGCCCGGACATCAGATTTAATTTTGAAAGACCACATTATTCTAGAAGAGGTATTTATGACTACAGATAAAAAAGGGTATGATCTCCGGAGCATACTCCATAATCCTAAATGCGATACAGGGAGACCTGGATCTGCCTTGTAGGAGGGGATGGGAGAAGGATTTGGTCACTATAGAAGGTGACGTATGGGAATCTTGCTTAGCTTCTGCCCCTTTGGTATCGGCCACGCAGAAACTATCCAATCTTTCCTACTTCACAGGGCCTATAGAACACCCCAACAGCTACATAAATGGGGGCGTAGAGATGGTCCATTATGCCTGAAATGTCAGCAAGAACACGGGGACTTATTGCATATGTTATGGAGCTGTCCGAAACTCCATTTGATATTGGACAGAGGTCATTTCCATGATATCACAGGTTTATAACTACCAGTTAAAAAAGGACTCTACTGTCTGTCTGCTGGGCGAAATGGAAGAAGAGCTGTTAACTCCGAACACATTTGTGGCAATACTGCGGCTACTGTATACCGCATGTAAGTTGATTGCTAAATGCTGGATCTCTCCCAGGGTTCCCCTCCAGAAGACAGTAGATAGAACAGGTCAATAACATGATCATAAGAGAAAAATTAACCTATCTACATAGAAAGGCCCCCAAAAAATGTATTCTCCATCTGGCAGCCATGGTTAGATGTTCCAGGCCTTGCACCGCAACAATTGGTACTAAACAGATTGTTGGAGGGCTGAGAAATATAGAAATAAAGGTTTAATCATTTTTTATATACAGAGGCCCTATATTGTTACCAAATATACCTACATAGCTATATAAAAATAGGTATCTAGACAGACGTGAACGTTTCTACATGTCATATTAATAAGCTGCAATTTAATGTTTAGGCAATACTATACTGCTGGGTAATGGGTTCTGATGACAGGCAATATACTTATTGCAATGTATAGTACTGAAGTGTTACTGTATGTCACATTAAAAACCTCTTTCTGATAAAAAAATAGAAAAGTGCCCACTTGCAATTCTCCTGTAAAAACGGGGGACCTACAAAGGACCCCTAAAACTGAATTTGTTCCAAAAACAATCATTTTTGAATGAAGATCTTATCGTGTCCAAATGGCTCGAGTCCTAAAATCACCTGCACTGGCGATTAAACAAACATGCTTGCCCCAATCAAATCACCCTTCTATGGAGGTACCAATTTTACCATCTCAGAAGTCGTGACTTGGACGATTATTAACCCCTTATTCACTGCGCCCCCTCCATATACAAAAACTGGACTATTTAAAAGAAACGCCATCAATTCAGCAAGGAGTCAACCAATCCCCTCCCCAATAAACCATGTGTTCCCCAAAGAAATATTCAAAAGGTGCTTCGCAAAAGACCCAAAGTCTCTGCACCAGAGGAGCTTACACTCTATTGTCCCCCCCCCCCCCCCCAGTCACACTATTATTATACATTTACTGTATATCTTCTCCTATAGGTGTGTATATAGTATGAACCCTCTGTGTCTGTATAGGTGAATGTGTATATATCTTCTCAGCTGCCCTCCTGTGGCCGTGGCTCTGGCTTGGGAACGTCTGTCTGGTATTGATCACACACACGCCAATTCTGTGGAGTTCAATGTGGTGGATGTGGCGGATTCCATGGGCTGGGAAGTCAATCCAGTGAAGAGGGCTCTCCGCAACCTGCAATGGAACTCTTCTTCCTCCGGAGGTAATGTTTAGCAGGGGGGCGCATGCATAAAGCCCATTTGACCATTGTGATTTGGCCGGCAGCAGGATTACTGGTTGACAGTCACCTTGACTGGGGCTCGTCTATAAAAAGTGTACCAAAAGCCAAATGGGGGGTGGGGTGGGGGGGGGGCTGTCTCAGATGTTGCTTCCATCAGAAGGGAAATCCAAAATGTTGAGTTGTCACCAGAAAAGGAAATCTTTTAAATAGGGAAATTTGTTTTGGTGGCATCTAAGTGAGCTTTCCATGGTGGGGATATTTCCTTCTCTTCACCTTTATTGGGACATGTCCCCATTATTTTATACTTATTAGAAGCTCTGTAAAGGATTTGTCTCTATCACAGTGATTTATTTGATGGGTCCTGTTGTGGGTCATGTCACTGGTTATTGTTGTATAACGCAGCCGTCATCGCTCTCTTTTCAGGTTTTCGGGGTACGGGCCGCAGCGGTGTCCTGGCTGAGTTCAGCTCTCTGTCATTTCACTTTCGTTCTTATGGAGATCTGACAGATGAGGAATTGGAGGCTGTCTGTGACTTTCTCCATCACAAAGTTTCTTCACGAGAGGCGACAGCTCTGAGGCAGCTGAAGTCATGTTACCGGGTCTTCCAGAGGTTTGTGGTTCATTATGTCCCAGGTTTAGGTTGTATGATATCTGAGCAGGTGACGGTCACATAGTGAAAGTCGTGAACAGAGACATTTTGCCAAGTCTGATGAAGCCGTCCAATCGTATCTTGCTATGTTCCAGGTCTTGATCTCTATCTCTGGATTATGGAGAACGACTATACTGGAATAGGGGAGATTTATGGACAGGACATTGGAGGGAAAACTTCTCTCCATAGGGCCAATCTGAGCACCAATCTGCTCTCATCTCTACAGTCCAGATCTAAAAATAGTGGGCAGTGGCCATTTTCCCTAGAAGGCAGATTTAACTCATCGGACTCCAGTATGTTTCATTTCTGTTTTTCTTGGGCAACCTTCATTGATCTGTATAGTCAGCCAGTGAGGAATTCGCTGTCACATGTTGGTTTAGCGCTTTGTCTCTTTTCTCTTACAGAAATTTCCACTTCTTTCTGGCATCTTGTTTATTCTTATCCATTGAGGGACTCGTGTAGCATTAAACCCTCGGGTTACTTTGGCCAATCTCAGAATCTGAGGCCTTACTAATACAAATTTAACAGAATCCTCTCGCCACGGTTGGATGGCCTGTTGATACCGCAGTATACAGACTATTGATGGTCAATGTGGTTTCTGTATGTAATGATTTACCCCTCTGTGGATATTTTTGGGGTTTTTTTTTTTTCTTTTTGGAAATGTATCTTGCAACGACTTGGAAGACTTGTTAGACACATGTATGGCGTTAATGGTTTTCTTGTTATCTGCTGCAGTACTCTAAATAAAAAAACAAATGCCCCCAGGTTATGGAAGAAGCATTCCTTTTGCTACAGGTCACTCTCAGCTATCACTCCACGGCTCCTCCAAAGAAGAATCCCTAGCCAGGGTCTGGCTCTCCAAAGCTGCAATATCAAAGTGGAAGGACACTTGTTGACTTTTGCAGCCACCTGGATATGGTGCATTTCTGCGTCCCGTCAGCAACTTGCTGATCTCAAGCAGGCACTCTTGACTGCTGGACCAAGGGGTCATAGCCTCAGTCTCTGCTGCAGAGTAGTTTCAAGGGTTTTACCGGTCTTCACCAGGCAGACTTTCTGGTCTCAGGGGGCATACTTCCTTGTGCCCATTTTTTGGCTCACCAGTGCCTTCTGCATTTTGCTGCAGGGCCTCTGCACTTCCAGAACTGGCCTTTCCATTCATCCTGTCTTCTGCATCTCATGTTCACCAAGGTCCTGTCTCCAGTGTGGCTCTATTGGACTTTTAGGGTATGCCTGTTGTGGAATTTGTATGAGACAACCTCCACTTACATGAATGGTCAGTGAGGCTAATGGAGGACAACATGCCTTTGGCTATCCAGACGTTGCAGAGATTCGTTTGGACCCTGAACCTTCAGAAATCGCTGATTCCAGCTCATCACTTGAAGTATCTAGGGCTGGTTCTGGACCTTTCCCAATCCAAAGAGTTCTTCCCCAGAAAAAACTTCACACTCTCTCCAGGCTCGAGATTGTGAACCCCAATTTCTAAGTATCAGGGGTTCTGTGATGCCTGCAATGCTTACAGCTTACTCGCACCATGTAAAATATGCCTTCCACATTCAATGAAAGACGTGGTGGAAAGTGGACTAAGGGCTCCCCCCCCCACTCATAGGAGTTTATCTGTAGGACAGAACCTCTTTCCTCTAATCAGGACTGGACAATGTGTGACTCTTAGCACAATCTAGTGGCATATCTCTGCACTTTCAATTCTCCTTCAGAGTCCATTGGCTTCCCACTGTCCTGATTTCCACCTGTGTGTAGGGGATCACAATGTGCTTTCCCCAGTCCAGCCCCTATAACCCCCCCAGTCGAGCCCCTAATAAAGCTCTGATATTCTGGTTCTTTCAGGTCTTCAGAAGCCCCTGTGTGATCCAATCAGAGACCTTCTCCTCTGCTCTGACGTACAAGCTTGACCACTTGTCATCACCTCAGCTAGTAAAATGTCTGAGCCAGCAGATTTCTCCTACACAAAACTGGTTTGGTTTTGTCTAAGGACAAGGTGATCTTCAGGCCTTCGTTTCTCCAATTTCCCCCTTAATTAGAACATTGTTCCTCTGCCCCTCTGTCCAGCTCCATTCCCCTAAAATAAATGTTCCTCCATTGTTGGATAGGGTCCAGAATGTTTGAGCTTACAGTATCTATACCTATTGCTTATTTCTGGAGGACTGATCCCATTTATGTCGCCCTGTATGGGCTCAGCAGAAGTGACCGGTGTTCTCATTGGAGCCATCTCTAGGAGACTATCCTCCTGGGTTCCCCCTTTCCAGGCTCGCTCCATTAGCACCTCTCCCGATTTTCGGCATCAGGCCCATTTTCCAGGTTTGTAAAGCAGCCACCTGGTCTTCTGTTCACCTGTTCTCCGAGTTCTATCAGGTGGTTGTTTCTACCTCCTCTGATAAAAGCAAATTCCTCCAGGTGACTGCAGTCCATCCCTAGTTCTTGTGTTTCCTTCACTGAAGGTTTCAGCCCTCCTGTGTCCCTCAATGGGTGAAGAAAATAAGATTTTTGTACTTGCTGTAAAATTAGGGATGCACCAATTCCCGTTTTTTAAGACTGCGTATGAGTACCGATTGGGAGGGGTTAGTAGGAGCTGCTGTCCTTCAGTTTTTCGTTTCCGAGTGTCTGATCCTCCTGCAGGTAGCAGTATAAACCACATGATTAGGACTTCCTGTGTCCCTGAATGACCTCCAAGATTATTTTTCCTGTTTATCGCAGACCACCTATTCCTTGACGGTAACACATTTCCTCCATGTTGTCATTTGATACAGCGTGACGTACAGGAGCAGTGCGGGCTGCGCAGAGCGAGTCAATCTGGAGCGCAGTGCTCAGCTGAAGGCTCACATTCTGGAGTATTTTGAGGGGCGAAATCCTCTCAGTGATGAAGAACAGGACAATGACGAGGAAGAGCTGAGCAAAGCAAAGGTAAACCTGCATGTTTTACACGCCGGGGGGGGGGGCGGCATTCATTTGTACACGCCGGAGGGGGGCATTCACTTGTACATGCCGGGGGGGGGGGGGGCTTCATTCACCCGTACACGCTGGGATGGGGACTGGTGCATTCACCCATACACGCTGGGATGGGGACTGGCGCATTCACCCGTACACGCTGGGATGGGGACTGGGGCATTCACCCGTACACGCTGGGATGGGGACTGGGGCGTTCACCCGTACACGCTGGGATGGGGACTGGGGCGTTCACCCGTACACGCTGGGATGGGGACTGGGGCGTTCACCCGTACACGCTGGGATGGGGACTGGGGCGTTCACCCGTACACGCTGGGATGGGGACTGGGGCGTTCACCCGTACACGCTGGGATGGGGACTGGGGCGTTCACCCGTACACGCTGGGATGGGGACTGGGGCGTTCACCCGTACACGCTGGGATGGGGACTGGGGCGTTCACCCGTACACGCTGGGATGGGGACTGGGGCGTTCACCCGTACACGCTGGGATGGGGACTGGGGCGTTCACCCGTACACGCCTGGATGGGGACTGGGGCGTTCACCCGTACACGCTGGGATGGGGACTGGGGCATTCACCCGTACACGCTGGGATGGGGACTGGGGCATTCACCCGTACATGCCGGGGGTGTATACACCGCATTCATAAAGTATTCTACCCTCCTATGTTGCAGCCCGATGATACTACAACATTCATTTATTTTCTCATTAATCTGCACTCAGCATCCCATAATGACAAAGTGACACCAGAAATATCGGAATTACAAAGTCTCACGTATTCAGCCCCAGTACTCAGTACTTTGGTGAAGCCCCTTTGGCAGCAATTCCAGCCTGGAGACTTTTTGGGAATGAGGCCACAAGCTCTGCACACCGGGATTGGGGGATTTCCTGCTGCTCAGTCAGGTTGGATGGGGGGGCATCGGTGGACAGTCGGGTTGGATGGGGGGGCATCGGTGGACAGTCGGGTTGGATGGGGGGGCATCGGTGGACAGTCGGGTTGGATGGGGGGGCATCGGTGGACAGTCGGGTTGGATGGGGGGGCATCGGTGGACAGGCGGGTTGGATGGGGGGGCTTCAGTGGACAGTCGGGTTGTATGGGGGCTTCGGTGGACAGTCAGGTTGGATGGGGGGGTGTGGGCGGACAATCGGGTTGGATGGGGGGTGTGGGCAGATAGTCGGGTTGGATGGGGGAGTGTGGGCGGACAATTGGTTGGATGGGGGCGTGTGGGCAGATAGTCGGGTTGGATGGGGGAGTGTGGGCTGACAGTCGGGTTGGATGGGGGGGTGTGGGCAGACAGTCGGATTGGATGGGGGGATGTGGGCAGACAGTCGGGTTGGATGGGGAAGGTGTGGGCGGACAGTCGAGTTGGATGGGGGGGTGTGGGCGGACAGTCGGGTTGGATGGAGGGGGTGTGGGCAGACAGTCGGGTTGGATGGGGGGGTGTGGGCGGACAGTCGGGTTGGATGGGGGGGGGTGTGGGCGGACAGTCGGGTTGGATGGGGGGGGGTGTGGGCGGACAGTCGGGTTGGATGGGGGGGTGTGGGCGGACAGTCGGGTTGGATGGGGGGGTGTGGGCAGACGTCGGGTTGGATGGGGGAGGTGTGGGCGGACAGTCGGGTTGGATGGGGGGGTGTGGGCAGACAGTCGGGTTGGATGGGGGAGGTGAGCGGACAGTCGGGTTGGATGGGGGGTGTGGGCGGACAGTCGGGTTGGATGGGGGGTGTGGGCGGACAGTCGGGTTGGATGGGGGGTGTGGGCGGACAGTCGGGTTGGATGGGGGGTGTGGGCGGACAGTCGGGTTGGATGGGGGGGTGGGCGGACAGTCGGGTTGGATGGGGGAGGTGTGGGCTGACAGTCGGGTTGGAGATGGGTAGAGAAGGAAGCGCCACCTGAGTGTAGTATTAACAACTGGTATTTAATGACACCAGGTAAAATAACACTTGCAGGATAAAAACATAAAAACGCTCATCTATATCAGTGTGTGGTCCTCAGTATTCCCTGGTCCTGTTCTGGTGATGCTGCAGGGATGCTGGGCTGCAGAGGATGGATTACCAGCCAGGAGCTCCTTCTGTGGCCATCGGGAAGAGGCTGGGACCGGCGTGGAGCGCATGTGACGTCACAGGTCGTCTGGTCGCTCCCCGGATCAGTATCCAGGGAGGTGGGCTGTGAATAGGTTTAGACAAGGCTACGCGCTTCAATAGGCCTAGTTGGGAGGTGTCTGCACTGTGCTATTCATAGGCCAGCGCTGTGGGACAACAGGTCCCAGCGTCGGCCGACGGAAGCACAGCGCCGACTGTGGACGGGAGGGGCACTACAAGATAATACAATATACACGGAATAAAAAGGTTATACACTAGTGAATGATATGAAAAAGTATGAATGGGGAGAAGTCCATGGTGATAAACATGGAAGCGATAATGATGATAATAATAATAAAAAATATAAGTGGGAATAAAGATGGGGGCGAAAAATAAAGGTAAGTATAAAAATGAGGATGACAGCGAGACATAATAGTATTTCCCATGGGAATAATACAAAATAAGAATGAAACTAAAAATACAAAGATAAAAATTAAAATTAAGAATAAAAATAATAATAAATAAAATGGAACATAAAAATTATAATAATAAAAATAAAATAAATAAATATATAAAGGTAGAAATAAAAATAAAAATTATGACAGAAAAATATAAAAAATAAAAAAAATGGAGGTATAAGAAGTAGGTGGACATAAAAGAAGCATGCATATTAGGAAACACAAGAAACAGGGATACACGTATCTGTGTATGGTTCTTAAAAATATCGTAGCGAGGCTATATCTGTAGGTGTGGTCTCATGAGGAGAAGGGGTGACTTAAAGTAACGTGTGCACCTCAATATCCTCGTTCAACCCCCCAGGTGCTAAGGTGCACAAGGAGTAGATCCAGTAAGTTTCTTGCTGGCAAAGACGTTTGTACCGCTCAACGGCAGGGTATGTGGCCGGGATGGATTCAGTGACCCTCACACTAAGGCCAGCTGTGGATTGGCCGTGGTGTGTCAGGAAATGTTTGGGGACGCTGTGGTGGTCACGGCCTTTTTTGATAAAGCGCCAGTGCTCCCCAAAACGTGCCCTTAGGGCTCTGATGGTTCTGCCAACATACAGTAGGCCACGGGCAGGTGAGGCAGTATATAGCAAAGTAAGTTGAACAGTCAGGTTGGATGGGGGGTGTGGGTGGACAATCGGGTTGGATGGGAGGGGCGTCAGTAGATGGCCATTTTCAGGTCTCTCGAGAGATCTCTAATAGGGTTGAAGTCAGGGCTCTGGCTGGGCCACTCCAGGACATAGAGTTGTCTTAGAGCCCCTCCTGTGTTGCCCTGGCTGTGTGCTTAGGATGGTTGTCATATTGGAAGATGACCCTCCGGCCTAGGCTGAGGTCTGGAGCTGTGGCTGTAGAACAGGTTTTCATTAAGAAGATCGCTGTACTTTTCTCCATTCAGCTTTCCCCCAACTCTGACCAGTCTTTTAACCCCACCCCTACAGCATGATGCTGCCACCACCATGTTTCACAGTTGGGATGGTACTGGGCCTTTGTCCCATCTCCCCACAAGATTTCTGGAGCCTAGTCACTGTGACCATCAGGTTCCTGGTCACCTCTCATTTTAAGACCCTTCTCCCCTGATTGCTCTGTTTGGCTGAGTGACCAGCTCTTGGAAAAGTCCTGATTGTGCCAAACTTCTTCCATTTGAGAATTATGGAGGCCGCTGTGCTCTCGGGAATCCTTCAGTGTACCAGAAATTTATATGTAGCCTTCCCCAGATCTGTGCCTTGAAATAATCCTGTCCCTGAGTTCTGCAGACTATTCTTTTTCTCTGATACAGAATTTATTGTCAGCTGTGAGGCCTTTTTATAGAGAGTTGTGCGTCTTTCCAAATCGCGTCCAATCAGTTTATCACCAGTGGCCTCCAATCACAGTGCAGGAACATCTCAGCAACCAGCAGGAAAAATAGGAGGAGCCTAAGCTTAACTCCAAGTGTCTGACGACTTCGGCCAATGTGAGATTTCTGATTCTCCTTTTCCATAAATTCCCAACATTTCTACCATTCTGTGTCATTATGGGATGCCGAGTGCAGAGTAATGAGAATGAATGTAAACATCTGTAGTAACATCCGGCTACAACATTGATTAAAAAAAGTTAAGGGGGCCTGAGTACTTTATGAATGATCTGTACCCCCGTACACACCGGGGGGGGGGGCATGTGATAGACTCACCCGAGACAGAGGCCTTGGAGGGGACTGAATGCTAGCCTCTTACCTACCGACTATGGACCCGGCATTTGAGGGAACTACAAGCATTTAGGAAGATGTTCTGTTATGTAATGCAAAAGGACTTTATTAAAAAGGCCATGATTGACTCTGGCAAGCAGTGGGATGCTTCCTGCAGTCTGGGACATGCAATCCTCCACCGTGATCCAAGGTCCAGAAAGCAGGAGAGGAGAGGTACAGAAATTTAGAAGGAGTTTGCAAAAGATGAAGATACAGCACAGAGGACCAGTATCGGAGGTCCTACTGGGATGGTATGATACTGTCTTCTGGGAACTCTGGAAAGAAACTCTAGCCCACAAGCAGCGACACCAGGGAAAAATTCTCTCCTCCTTCCAGGAAAGGTACTGGTTGCAGTACGAAGTGTGAATGGTGTTTTTTTGCGGAACAACCGCATAAGGAATGGAAAGCCGAGTTAAACAGGCTGGTCCAGGTGGAGATGCGTTTGGACAAGAGCTACAGAGCCTTCCTCCGCTGATATGTAGCCCAAGTGTGCCCATGGACAGCAGACGACATCACAACAAAAGGCTTTGGCTAAGTTGGCCTGAGGCTGTATGAGGACCCTGACTTTGGGAGCGATTTGAAGTGGCATTTGGAGGAAATCTTGGAATACAGAGAACAGATGCTGTATGTCTTGAAGTTCTCTGGGCAGTGGAAGATTTGGGATGTTTCTAGCCAATCGGGAATGGGAGATTGCCTACAAACGGCTGCTAGATTCTGCTCAGCAGAAGGTCTGGGCTCCCTTTGCCTGGGACTATCCAGAAGTACCAGCCGACAGTCCTGAAATCCTGGCTGAAGAGTCGGCAATGTGGCAGAGTAACTGTGTGCTTTGCCCATCTCCGCCCGCAGTTATGGACGTGGAGGTCTTATGGCGGATGCAGCAAGTGTTGACTGACCTTGACAATCCTGTTTGTGCATGGGATGATCTTGGATGGAGGAATGCGTCTGTTCAGTAGTGGGATGAAGGTACGAGAGATGGAGCAGTTGGCTCATCTCTCCAGCCACAGAATACAGAATGTATGGATTCAATTAACTTTTCATCGGAGGATGTTATGGATTATAAGTCACCTGCCAAAGTGTTGGCACAGGGCCCGAGTGCCACCAACCCATGCCCTGGATTTTCAGCAATTCCAGAGACGAATGGTTTAATCGACTTTTTTGCTGAGGAAGAACAACCCGGTAAGCCTCCAGCAGAAGAACTGGCATCAGGGCAGAAACTCACTGAGCTCTACCCAGCACCAACAACAGCTTCAGCCTTCCTGAGAGAAGAGGCAGTCAGCCTTTCTCTACAACACTGACAGGGACATGGCATTTCTTGCCAGCAGCATCTGTGACGTTACAAGAAACTTCTCCATCTGAAGCGCTGGCAACTGGACAGAGGTTCCAAGAACTCTGCCCCACACCTACGGCAGTTCCCAAGGCCCAGGGTGAGGAGAAGACAGTCACTTCCCAGCAGCAGATCAGGATCCAGGGGGAGAAGGGAGAGGAGGTTGTCGTCCTCCCTCCCCAACTGTCAGACAGAGTGGAGGAAATTGTCTTCACTCCCCAACCAGGATCCATGCACCTGAGAGATAGTGACAGAGAAATGTCATCCCAGCAGCCAGATAAGAGAACGGGAGATGAAGCAGCCTGCTCACCTCCCCAACGGCAGCTACACAGTTTTTCGAGAGACAGAGGTCATCCTTCCTCCCCAGCAGCAGATTCACAGTCTGGGAGTGGAGGAATCACTTTAGGCGGGGGGGGGGCTCATGGAACCCAGCTTACTTTAGAGAGGTCGGGAAATGGCTCCACAGGCCCCCTTATGTCTACGTCACCCTGTGTCTATTAAGGGCACAGGGTGACCGAGAAAAGGCAGGACAACTACTTAATGGACACTGCAAATGTGGTTTGGATTACTTCAGATGGGACAATAATATTTATCAACAATATCCCGCAAAAAATATACAAAGACTATTCCTGGTTTGTTTATTCTTAACTATACATGTTCATTATGTTCATTGAAAGAGCTGGTCACATTGGCCTCTTCCAGGTAGGAGCCAGACAGTCTGCTACTGGGGTCTCCTGCTATTGTCTGAAGGTGTTCTGTGTTTATACTTATGATAATGTGTACTGTACTTTGTGGGGTCGGTGACAGCAAGTCTGACCTGAAGTGGAGTTCTCTGATCACAACATTGTCCAGGTGGATAATTAACGTAATGCTTATAGTATATGTCGGTTGTCATTTTATTCCTGTGTCCAGTTTGTATTGTTGGGGTGTTACGATCAGAAGCTGGGACGTCCTCCTGTGGGGTATAAAATTTTTGTCTCTGAGTTTCAAATAATAAAGTTCTATCTTTGCAGCCAGATGAGTCCTGTGTAGTTCTTGGTTTCAATAGGTGGCTATAATATCTGATTATTTATATTCAGACTGGAGGAAGCAATATATGACGGAAACACTCAATCGGAGTCTGGGACATACCGTTACACCCAGCAGAAGTGCTGGCAACAGGGCAGAGTGCTATCAACCTCTGCCCAGCACCGGTAACAACTGTGGAGTTCCAGGGAGCCGGGGCAGTCGGCCCCTCTCTCCAGCTGATGTAGTGAAGCTTCTACTTCCAGCTGAATCGCTGGCAAAAGGGCAGAGCATCGCTGTCCTCTGCCTAGCACCCACAGTGTCTATATATAGCTTCAGGGAGCTGGGGCGATCAGCAGCAGCAGCAGACCGAGCCCCGGAATGTTACAAACCACCCAGCTGAATCGCTGGCAGCCGGGCAGAAAGTCAATGACCTCTGCCCCACACCTACTGCTGACTATTCCTTGCACTATTCCTTGCAGCCAAGAATGGAGATCATGCGGACTGGCTATGTGAGTTCATTCTGGCCGACTAACGCATGTCCAGACCAGGTGGGGGGCCTGGGACCTTATTAGTCGACTTGATGGGGAGATATGATATGATAGACCCCCGAAGCCGGAAGAAGACCCCCGGAGCTGTCTAATAATTACTTTAAAAACCTGTGTAGTGTTTTTTTTATTGACACTTTTTCACTAGGTGAATGGGTAGGGGTACCATGTACCCCATACTCATTCACATAGGGTGGGGGGCCGGGATCTGGGGGCCCCCTTATTAAAGGGGGCTTCCGGATTCCGATAAGCCCTCCGCCCGCAGACCCCGACAACCAATGGCCAGGGCTGTCGGGAAGAGGCTCTTGTCCCCATCAACATGGGGACAAGGTGCTTTGAGGGCATGCGGCCTGGTACGGCTCAGGAGGGGGGGGCCACTCGCCCGTCCCCACCCCCCCTTCCTGACCGACCGGGCTGCGTGCTAGGATAAGGGTCTGGTATGGATTTTGGGGGGGGCCCCTACACCGTTTCTTCGAGTAGGGGTTTCTCTTAAAATCCATACCAGACCGAAGGGCCTGCGGGGGAACCCACGCCATCTTTTTATTTAAAATTTGGCGTGGAGTTTCCCCTCAAGTTTCATACCAAACCGTGCGAGTCGGTACCCTGTCGTTCTGCCATGGAAATGGCAAACCGCAGCTAAACGCAACCGCAGCTAATCGCGCTGTGCAAATGCAGCTGATCGCAGTGCCTGGAGTCTTGAATTCCACAGGAAAAAAACATGCTTTTAACTGCGGCAGAATAGCCGTCCGTGTGAAAGGCGCCTAAGGGTCTGTCACCCATTGTTGTTTGTGCTAATTAACTCTGCTATTGTCTGTCTGCTAGCAAACCATTGTGGGTTGTGTTTTTACTATAATATAATGTAATAATGTGTATTATCCAGTACACTGTATTTAGTATTGTAGAAGTCAGCAAGTCTGACCTGGATTAAGACCTCTGGGTCACCCAGGTGTCTAATGTAATGTTGAGCCTCGGTTCACACCAGGGGCGGCACGACTTGCAGGTCGCCTCACCGAGGCGACCTGCACACGACTGCCCGGGCGACTTGCAAAACGACTTCTGTATAGAAGTCTATGCAAGTCGCCCCCAAAGTCGTACAGGAACCTTTTTCTAAGTCGGAGCGACTTGCGTCGCTCCCCTTAGAATGGTTCCATAGCACAGAACGGGAGGCGACTTGTCAGGCGACTAGGTCGCCTGACAAGTCGTCCCTGTGTGAACCGAGCCTTATAGTATAGGTCTGTGGTTCTAATTATATTCCTGTGTGCAGTTTGTATTGTTAGGGTAATATGTTCAGGCGGGGGGATGTCCTCCAGTGGGGTATATATAATGTGTAATTTCCTCAAAGAGGCTCCAGCTTTGCAGCCAAATGAGTCCTGCCTAGTTCTTGGCTGCAATATGCGGCTATAATATCTGATATCTATCTTCAGATTGGAGGAAGCTGTATATGGGGGAAGCACTCAAGCGGGGCGTGGGACGTTTCCCGTTACAGGGCGTACTCCCTTACACACCGTGGGGGGGGTGTTAGACCAGTACACACCGTGGGGGGGGTACCACCGTACATACTGAGGGGGGGTGTTACACCAGTACACTCCGTGGGGGGGGGTACCACCGTACATACTGAGGGGGGGGGGGGGGTGTTACACCAGTACACACCGTGGGGGGGGTACACCAGTACACACCGTGGGGGGGTACCACCGTACATACTGGGGGGGTATTATACCAGTACACACCGTGGGGGGGGTACCACCGTACATACTGAGGGGGGGTATTATACCAGTACACACCGTGGGGGGGTACCACCGTACATACTGAGGGGGTGTTACACCAGTACACACCGTGGGGAGGGGGGGTACCACCGTACATACTGAGGGGGGGGTGTTACACCAGTACACACCGTGGGGGGGGGTACCACCGTACATACTGAGGGGGGGGTGTTACACCAGTACACACCGTGGGGGGGGGTACCACCGTACATACTGAGGGGGGGTGTTACACCAGTACACACCGTGGGGGGGGTACCACCGTACATACTGAGGGGGGGTGTTACACCAGTACACACCGTGGGGGGGGGTACCACTGTACATACTGAGGGGGGGGTTGTTACACCAGTACACACTGTGGCGGGGGTACCACTGTACATACTGAGGGGGGGTATTATACCAGTACACACCGTGGGGGGGTACCACCGTACATACTGAGGGGGGGTATTATACCAGTACACACCGTGGGGGGGGGTATTATACCAGTACACACCGTGGGGGGGTACCACCGTACATACTGAGGGGGGGTGTTACACCAGTACACACCGTGGGGGGGGGGTACCACCGTACATACTGAGGGGGGGTATTATACCAGTACACACCGCGTTCGGTGGACTGAGCAAAGATAATATCGAAAATAATGTAACATGCTATCCAGCGCTGTTAGAGGAATCTTCTGCTGCAGTCTATCCTCCTCTCCTGTCTCTGATCTTGTATGGTGTGTATCCTCACCGCACTCATCCCTCTATCCTCCTCTCCTGTCTCTGATCTTGTATGGTGTGTATCCTCACCGCACTCCTCTCCCTCTATCCTCCTCTCCTGTCTCTGATCTTGTATGGTGTGTATCCTCACCACACTCCTCCCTCTATCCTCCTCTCCTGTCTCTGATCTTGTATGGTGTGTATCCTCACCACACTCCTCTCCCTCTATCCTCCTCTCCTGTCTCTGATCTTGTATGGTGTGTATCCTCACCACACTCCTCTCCCTCTATCCTCCTCTCCTGTCTCTGATCTTGTATGGTGTGTATCCTCACCGCACTCCTCCCTCTATCCTCCTCTCCTGTCTCTGATCTTTTATGGTGTGTATCCTCACCACACTCCTCTCCCTCTATCCTCCTCTCCTGTCTCTGATCTTGTATGGTGTGTATCCTCACCACACTCCTCCCTCTATCCTCCTCTCCTGTCTCTGATCTTGTATGGTGTGTATCCTCACCACACTCCTCTCCCTCTATCCTCCTCTCCTGTCTCTGATCTTGTATGGTGTGTATCCTCACCACACTCCTCTCCCTCTATCCTCCTCTCCTGTCTCTGATCTTGTATGGTGTGTGTCCTCACCGCACTCCTCCCTCTATCCTCCTCTCCTGTCTCTGATCTTGTATGGTGTGTGTCCTCTCCACACTCCTCTCCCTTTATCCTTCTCTCCTGTCTCTGATCTTGTATGGTGTGTATCCTCACCGCACTCCTCTCCCTCTATCCTCCTCTCCTGTCTCTGATCTTGTATGGTGTGTGTCCTCACCGCACTCCTCTCCCTCTATCCTCCTCTCCTGTCTCTGATCTTGTATGGTGTGTATCCTCACCACACTCCTCTCCCTCTATCCTCCTCTCCTGTCTCTGATCTTGTATGGTGTGTATCCTCACCGCACTCCTCTCCCTCTATCCTCCTCTCCTGTCTCTGATCTTGTATGGTGTGTGTCCTCTCCACACTCCTCTCCCTTTATCCTTCTCTCCTGTCTCTGATCTTGTATCTTCTCTTTGCAGGCTGCCGATTGGTTGGCTCAGTTGTCTTGTGACGTTCGTCATTTCCTCTCCATTCACCAGGACGAGCGTTTCTCTGGCCGTGCCCTCGCCCGGATCTTTCATGGGATTGGTAAGATTTTGCTTTATTTATAATGAGGATAGAAAAGCCCAGAAGCTCTTCTCTTCCCCCATGTCTCTGGGAGCCCTATAGAAGGTTGAGATCTGGGGTTCACTTCTACTATGGACATTCAGACAGTAAGCCCCCTAGATGGGGAAGAGGTGGGGGTGGGGGGCATTTATAATTGTGTATTTCATCTAAAGCCGAGTTCCACCCATTTAAAAGTCCGCTACAAAAAGTGAAGTTGCTGACTTTAAATAATCAGACACTTGCTTGTCCCGCGGTCCTGCGATTCGGGTTCAGGAAGCCTTGCTCCCCTCCCCCTCCTCTCCGCGGCAATGGCATTCTAACTTTGGACCGCGCTGTGAATGGCCGGGCAATCTTCTGGGACCTGTGACTTGTCCCAGAAGATTGGAGGGGGGGGGTGATCTTTCTTTCAGCGCCAGGAGAGGAAGTGGGAGCTGGGTGCCTGTAAAAACAGGGTACCCACTCCTCCCCCAAAAAAATGACATGCCAAATGTGGCATATCGGGATCACCAACACTTAAAGCGGACGTTTGATTTTTGGGTGCAGCCAGCAGGTGGCGCACTCGTCTCCTTTTCACCTTTTATCGTTTGACAAAAATCCTGATTGTGAAGGGCTCAATAGCTGAAGTTTTCCCCCTCCCCCTCTGCTGTGTTCAGGCGGCTCTGTACAGAGTTTTAGTTGGAGAGAGATAGTCTGAAGGCAAACATCTCGTCTGTCTCATTGTTAGAGGAGGTTTGTTTTCTGTCTCCTAGTAGCGAGTTCTCCTCCTCCCCACCTCTTCTGCTGCTCTATTGGCCAATCAGAATGTAGGAAACGTTTTGTGTAACTCCCCTGCCATTTAGATGTGCCTCTTATACCAGCCCCTCCTCCCACTTTCCCTGCCAGTCCCCAGAATCCCGGCGCTCCCTCCGGCCGCAGCAGCCTGATTGTGCTGATCTGCAGTTACAGAGCTTAGAGGAAGCCGTAGGTAGGGACACCTGACTGCTCTGCTCCCGCACTGCACACAATAACCCCACCCCATATTACTGGCAGCTTTTATTACCCCCCCACCCCTACAGAACCGGCTCCTTCCCCGGAGAAGCAGCCTGAGTGGATGACGCTTCTCTGCTGCAGCCGTCTTCTCCCCAGCTCATCCGTCACCGATGACCCAGGATGGTCAGAGAGTGAGCCGAGGAGGAGACAGCAGAGAGGTGTCTGGGTAATCTGCCGGCATCTATGGTAGTGTCAGAAGGGACACCCCCCTTCTCACCACACTGCCACCCCTTCATCTCACCACACCGACACCCCTTCATCTCGCCACCCACCACAACGCCACCCCTTCATCTCACCACCCACCACACCGACACCCCTTCATCTCACCACCCACCACACCGACACCCCTTCATCTCGCCACCTACCACACCACCACCCCTTCATCTCACCACACCGCCACCCCTTCATCTCGCCACCCACCACACCGCCACCCCTTCATCTCACCACCCCGCCACCCCTTCATCTCACCACCCACCACACCGACACCTCTTCATCTTGCCACCCACCACACCGCCACCCCTTCATCTCACCACCCGGGCCAACGCCACCCCTTCATCCCACCACACCGCCACCCCTTCATCTCACCTCCCACCACACCGCCACCCCTTCATCTCACCATCCACCACACCGCTACTCCTTCATCTCACCACCCACCACACCGCTACTCCTTCATCTCACCACCCACCACACCGCCACCCCTTCATCTCACCACCCACCACACCGACACCCCTTCATCTCACCACCCCGCCACCCCTTCATCTCACCACCCGCCACCCCTTCATCTCACCACCCACCACACAGACACCCCTTCATCCCACCACCCACCACACTGATACCCCTTCATCTCACCTCCCACCACACCGCCACCCCTTCATCTCACCACCCACCACACCGCTACTCCTTCATCTCACCACCCACCACACCGCTACTCCTTCATCTCACCACCCACCACACCGCCACCCCTTCATCTCACCACCCACCACACCGACACCCCTTCATCTCGCCACCCCTTCATCTCACCACCCGCCACGCCTTCATCTCACCACCCACCACACAGACACCCCTTCATCTCACCACCCACCACACAGACACCCCTTCATCTCACCACCCACCACACCGCCACCCCTTCATCTCACCACCCACCACACTGATACCCCTTCATCTCACCACCCACCACACCGCCACCCCTTCATCTCACCACCCACCACAGAGACACCCCTTCATCTCACCACACCGCCACCCCTTCATCTCACCACACCGCCACCCCTTCATCTCACCACCCACCACACCGCCACCCCTTCATCTCACCACACCGCCACCCCTTCATCTCACCACCCACCACACCGCCAGCCCTTCATCTCACCACCCACCACACCGCCACCCCTTCATCTCACCACACCGCCACCCCTTCATCTCACCACCCACCACACCGCCACCCCTTCTCACCACCCACCACCCCTTCTCACCACCCACCACACCGCCACCCCTTCATCTCACCACACCGCCACCCCTTCATCTCACCACACCGCCACCCCTTCATCTCACCACCCACCACACCGACAACCCTTCATCTCACCACCCACCACACCGACACCCATTCATCTCGCCACACCGCCACCCCTTTCTTCTCACCACCCACCACACCGACACCCATTCATCTCGCCACCCACCACACCGACACCCATTCATCTCGCCACCCACCACACCGCCACCCCTTCATCTCGCCTCCCACCACACCGCCACCCCTTCATCTCGCCACCCACCACACCGCCACCCCTTCATCTCGCCACCCACCACACCGCCACCCCTTCATCTCGCCACCCACCACACCGCCACCCCTTCATCTCGCCACCCACCACACCGCCACCCCTTCATCTCGCCACCCACCACACCGCCACCCCTTCATCTCGCCACCACCACACCGCCACCCCTTCATCTCGCCACCCACCACACCGCCACCCCTTCATCTCGCCACCTACCACACCGACACCCCTTCATCTTGCCACCCACCACACCGCCACCCCTTCATCTCCCCACCCACCACACCGCCACCCCTTCTTATCGCACCACCACCCCTTCTCACCATCTCGAAGCCTGACCCCACAGCATGGGGGGAGGGGATTGTGGGAGATCCCATTTCCTAACATGCAGTTTGTTTGCTCCACAGGAAGTCCACGTTACCCGGCGCAGGTTTACGGGCGGGATCGGCGCTTCTGGCGGAAATACCTCCACTTGGACTTTAACAAAGTAATGCAGATCTGTAAAGAGGAAATAATCCGGCTGCGGTGAGACGCGGAGGTCGGCAGGCGGTGCCTTAATGTGACAAATCAGAACCCGGCTGCGGTGAGACGCGGAGGTCGGCAGGCGTTGCCTTAATGTGGCAAATCAAAACCCGGATGTATATTTGTAAAATGTAATATTTAATAAAATTAAACTTTTTTAGAAGAAGCCGGTGGAATGGTGTGATTGGATCAGCGAGGGACAGAAGTGATTTTACTCCGAGGATCATGTCGGTGATGAATTGAGCTGAAGGACAATGCCGACTCCCCTTATTATAGTTAATAATGGTGTTGTGTAATACGGTGCCCCCTACAGGCAGAGGTGACCTACAAATCACATGATGCCATCATTTCTTGGGGCTGCTGCGTTGTCGGAGATTGAAGGCCATGAAGCGTGAAAATGGAAATCCAGTCAGAATGATTTTCTAGTTCTGAATGGAGTGGGGGATGTGTGAGATCCTTGTTTGCGACGCTGGAAGATTTCCTCCTCATCTCTAAGATCGCAGACAATACTGGTGACTGGTCCTTTGTCCTCTGCTGCAGGGAGATCACAGACAATACTGGTGACTGGTCCTTTGTCCTCTGCTGCAGGGAGATCACAGACAATACTGGTGACTGGTCCTTTGTCCTCTGCTGCAGGGAGACCACAGACAATACTGGAGACTGGTCCTTTGTCCTCTGCTGCAGGGAGATCACAGATAATACTGGTGACTGGTCCTCTGTCCTCTGCTGCAGGGAGGTCACAGACAATACTGGTGACTGGTCCTTGGTCCTCTGCTGCAGGGAGATCACAGACAATACTGGTGACTGGTCCTTTGTGCTCTGCTGCAGGGAGTTCACAGACAATACTGGTGACTGGTCCTTTGTTCACTGCTTCAGGGAGATAACAGACAATAATGGTGACTGGTCCTTTGTCCTCTGCTGCAGGGAGATCGCAGACAATACTGGTGACTGGTCCTTTGCTCTCACAAAAAACATAAATGTGTATTTACAGTTTCGGGGACACGCCATTGATGGTCTCTCAGGTTTGGGGGTCACGCCACTGATGGTCTCTCAGATTAGGGGGACGAGCCATCGACTGTCTCTCAGATTAGGGGGACGAGCCATCGACGGTCTCTCAGATTAGGGGGACGAGCCATCGACGGTCTCTCAGGTTAGGGGGACACGCCGTTGACGGTCTCTCAGGTTAGGGGGACGAGCCATTGATGGTCTCTCAGGTTAGGGGGACATGCCGTTGACGGTCTCTCAGGTTAAGGGCAACGCCACTGATGGTCTCTCAGGTTAAGGGCAACGCCATTGATGGTCCCTCAGGTTAGGGGAACACGCCATTGATGGTCTCTCAGGTTAGGGGGACATGCCGTTGACGGTCTCTCAGGTTAAGGGCAACGCCATTGATGGTCCCTCAGGTTAGGGGAACACGCCATTGATGGTCTCTCAGATTAGGGGGACACGCCATTGACGGTCTCTCAGGTTAGGGGGACGAGCCATTGACGGTCTCTCAGGTTAGGGGGACGAGCCATTGACGGTCTCTCATGTTAGGGGGCACGCCATTGATGGTCTCTCAGGTTAGGGGGCACGCCACTGATGGTCTCTCAGGTTAGGGGGCACACCATCGATGGTCTCTCAGGTTAGGGGGCACGCCATTGATGGTCTCTTTGTCTCAGCTTGGCCCCCATAGGGCTACATTCAATACATCATCACATAAGTGAGGTTCTCTTTGTGTCTTCTCCTCCACTACCAGGCTTACACACCTCCCCCAGGGCCTGAAACATGTACAACTAACACTGCACTGCATGGAGCTCTGAGTAACAGTAAGATGCCCCCAAATCTCAGTCTGATATCTGCTGTATACGTCATCAAATAATATATAATAGAATCCAAAAACATTCCTTGTGCCTAATCCCTGATTACTAAACTGACCAATCAGGGATGACCCTGTGGGACTTCTGAAGTACAGTGATCAGCAATTCAGTATGTATATCCTGGACATATGGTCTCCAACCCATCAGCTGTATTCCCTATATTGGTGAGTGTGCGCTCATAGACGTCATAATACGTCAAATAGTCCACAGAACGTGGCAAGGCCGGCAAGAATCCTGAGAGAGGGAGGCGGAGATCTAGAATGATATTATTATTTTGTTTCTGCATCTTGGCACCAGAAGATCCATGTCCAACTCCTTTTTCACAGCAAAGTCCTTCAAAAGCCATTTTCCCAGGTTTAGATGTTGATAACAGAGAAAGTATGCTTGCCAATTTTCCAGGCCTGGTATGTAAATGGCGAACATGGGCAGAGGATCAAGCCCATTTTCTTTTGAGCAGTGCAGCTTCTGGTACCTCCCTGTTGGTTGATTTTTTTTTTTTTTCCATGAATATGCCAGTACCTGAATGGATTCTTGTCAGGTAATCTTGCAACTGTTGGATTAAGCAATGAAGGGACAACTGAATTAGAAGCAAGAAGATACACGTGTCTTTGCAGGCAGAGTGGCAAATTTGAGTGCATTAGGCAGGGAGGAGGAAGTCTAAGAAACTTAAAATTGTAGCCCCTGGAAATGACACTCTGGACCCAGACATCTGAGAGTTGCTGTAACTACAAGGCCAACAGATGTCCCCCAACTCTGACAAGTGGAGGTGCACCATTCACTGGGAAGACGGTTCGGAGGACCACATCTTCCAACAAAGTTTGTTGTGGACTTCGGCTTGGAGCTTGAGGCCTGAGAGGGACAAAAGGAACTTTTCCTAGCCTCAGGAGTAGAGGGTCTACATTAGAAGCACAGGCCTTTGTTTTCTTGGAGAAGAGAGTACTCCTGCACTCTGTGATCTCCTTAATGTACTTATCCAAGGAGGGACGAAAGAGACATTCTTCTACAAATGGCAGATCCTCTAGGTGTTTCTTGCATAGGAGTTGTGCTAACCAGCATTTGAGCCAAAGAATTCCATGCATAAGGATGAAGAGAAGGCTCACCCTGGAGTTCTGGCAGAGCGTCCCCACCAAGCCTCACGCAATAGAGTAAGACCACAAGTATAAACTGTAGTTGTTGGTGTATGGAAGAATCCATGAAGAGCTTGGGTCTTCGGCTATTCGCATAGGGTCTGACAAACTGCAATGGAGGCAACTGTAAGTTGCATGGTTGGGCCTGTGAAAGAAAAAGGGCTCTAAAGAGGACCTCTAATATATTATCTGCTTGGTCCTTGAACAAAAAATTATCTTCTACAGGGACTGTAAGTATCTTGCTAGGACAAGAGATGGCAGGATCCACAACAGGGACTGTCCATTTTTGAATGAGGCTCTCCTTGATGGGATAATGCTGAAGAAAATAAACTTGAGAAGCAAACCAATTCTTAGGGTGCGACACTTTGTAGGACAGACTCCAAGAGCCAGATGACTGGGAAGGTCTTAGCAGATTTGCGCAATTGTAGGGACCCCATGCATGAGACCTTGAGGTGAGCAGACTTAGGCTGCTGTAATGCTAAACAAGCACATACAGAGTCAATAACACTGGTACCCTTAGGTTGAAAGATAATATCAGCTGAAAATCATTCATTACGATACACTTCATTATAATCAAAGGGGAGGGTCTTCATCTACCTCCTCAGATGTGTCTGCTGCCAAGGTAAAATTAGAGACTAACTCTGCATGAAAAACTGAAGGTACTCCTTCAATCCCAGTTTCCAAAAGGTCTGAAATCCAGCACTATAGCAAAAAATTCAACCCTGGATAAGTAGGAGGAAGCCTGAGCAGCCGAAGGGCCAGCAGATGCCCAAAGGAAGACGGAATCAGACTGGGAGCAGCGATGCCAAATGGGGATACTAGCCATGTGTTTAGAGCCAGTGAGGCCATCTGGCCCTTATTAACTGTGCTTGTAATTTGCCGTGTGTGGTGCACAAGTGCCCACAATGGAGACCTCTACTGATGTATAGAGTAAAAGGTTAAGCCTTCAATGGTTATAAATTTTTTTTCTCTTTTTTAAAACAAGAAACATCACTATACTTATATGCTCTGTGCAATGGACTTGCACAGAGAGGCCCAAAACATCCACTTATCAGGTCCTGCGCTGGTGCTCCTGGCCCCTTCTCTCTTTCCAGTGCCCCCATGGGAAGCAACTTCCTATGGGGGCACTGGTGCGTGCTCCCGAGCTCCGCTGCTGCGTCCATTGACACAGACAGTGGGACTCAGCCCCGCACCCCCATCACTGGCTTTGATTGACAGCAGCGGGAGCCAATTGCTGCCGGTGCCCCAGCAAAGCCAGTGGGACCAGGAAGTGAGGGGAGAAAAGAGCTGCATCCACAGTGCTGGTTTGAATAAGGGCTCAGGTAAGTAAAAGGGGGGCAAAAACAATACCTAAACTTGCGCATCAATGCGCACACCTGTCACTTATGCTGGCGCCAAGAGGGCTATTTAAACAGGCTTCTGCATTGACTCATTGCTGTTTGGTCTGCAGCTTCTGTGTGTGTTCTAGATTCCTGTGTTGACCTCTGATCCTGATTTGGCTTACTTCTGACCTGTGTTTTTCTGCTACCTACCCCGACCTCGGCTCGTCTTGGATTCTGCTTTTGCCTCCTGTCTCTGCTTGATTGATCTCCTATTGCTGACTTGGCTTGTGACCCAACCATCCTGCTGTCTATGCCTCATCTGCCCAACCATTACTGACCCGGCCTGTCTGACCCTGCATCTTGCTCACCCAGCTTGCTACAGCCCCCAGTCCAGAAAGTTCTCATCTGGTTTCTGCTTCCAGCTGCCTAATGCAGTCTGCCAAATTCTGTGCCAGCTCATCTACTACCAGTCTGCTTGCTGCCACAACCACCTGCTGACTGCTGCCATGCAGACTACGGGACTGATTGCAGTCACTTTTATGTCGCTGTGCTCATGTGGCTGCTGTTTAACTAGCAGCGGTCCATGAGCCAGGCCTGTTTGAGAGGCCCTCTTCTACATGTCAGGCTCACTGACCAGGCATGTGACAAGTTGTGAATACTTGTGCCACCTGGGAAAAAGTCTGCCAAGAGAAAGAAAGCTGCTTGCACATGTTTATTGAAGCAGCTGAGAACAAGACCATGTAGACACAATAGCACCAGACTCAGAATAGGGGCAATGGCACCCCAGAGCAAATTCAAAATGAGCAAGCCCTGCACTTACCATGGCAGATGTCTTGGCACTAGACATGTGTGGCCAGGCAGTGGGGGAATAGAATTTTGGGGTGTGCCTATAAAGAAATCTCCAACAGGAGGAAAGAGGTCCTCTATATAGAAATGTATGTCATTAGAGGGGTCACCAGCAGGAGGAAGGAGGTCCCATTTCCTCTATACAGATCTTTTTATCACTAGAGGGGTCACCAAGAGGAGGAAGGAGGTCCTGATTCATCTATATAGATCTTTATATCACTAGAGGGGTCACCAGCAGGAGGAAGGAGGTCCTGATTCCTCTATATAGAGCTTTATATCACTGGAGGGGTCACCAGCAGGAGGAAGGAGGTCCATATTCCTCTATATAGATCTTTATATCACTAGCGGGATCATCAGCAGGAGGAAGGAGTTCCCAATTCCTCTATCCAGATCTTTTTATCACTAGAGGGATCACCAAGAGGAGGAAGGAGGTCCTGATTCCTCTATATAGATCTTTAGATCACTAGAGGGGTCACCAAGACAAGGAAGAAGATATAGATTCCTCTATATAGATCTTTATATCACTAGAGGGGTCGCCAAGATGAGGAAGGAGGTCCTGATTCCTCTATACAGATCTTTTTATCACTAGAGGGGTCACCGGCAGGAGGAAGGAGTTCCTGATTCCTCTATATAGATCTTTATATCCCTAGAGGTGTCACCAGCAGGAGGAAGGAGGTCCCAATTATTCTATATAGATCTTTTTATCACTAGATGGATCACCAGAAAGAGGAAGGAGGTCCCGATTCCTCTATATAGATCTTTATATCACTAGAGTGGTCACCGGCAGGAGGAACAAGCTCCTGATTCCTCTATATAAATCTTTATATCCCTAATGAGGTCACCAGCAGGAGGAAGGAGGTCCCAATTCCTCTATATAGATCTTTATACCACTAGAGGTATCACCAGGAGGAGGAAGGAGTTCCCGATTCCACTATATAGATCTTTATATTACTAGAGGGATAACCAGCAAGAGGAAGGAGGTCCTGATTCCTCTATATAGATCTTTATATCACTAGAGGGGTCACCAGCAGGAGGAAGGAGGTCCTGAATCCTCTTATAGATCTTTATATCACTAGAGGGATCACCAGTAGGAGGAAAGAGGTGCCAATTCCTCTATATAGATCTTTTTATCACTAGAAGGATCACCAGCAGGAGAAAGGAGCTCCTGATTCCTCTATATAGATCTTTATATCACTAGAGGGGTCACCGGCAGGAGGAAGGAGCTCCTAATTCCTCTATATAGATCTTTTTATCACTAGAGGGGTCACCGGCCGGAGGAACAAGCTCCTGATTCCTCTATATAGATCTTTATATCCCTAATGGGCTCACCAGCAGGAGGAAGGAGGTCCCAATTCCTCTATATAGATCTTTATATCACTAGAGGGGTCACCAGCAGGAGGAAGGAGGTCCTGAATCCTCTATATAGATCTTTTTATCACTAGAAGGATCACCAGCAGGAGAAAGGAGCTCTTGATTCCTCTATATAGATCTTTATATCACTAGAGGGGTCACCAAGACGAGGAAGGAGGTCCTGATCCCTCTATATACCGGTAGATGTTTTTATCACCAGCAGGAGAAAGGAGCTCCCGATTCCTCTATATCAGTGGTTCTCAACCTGGGGGTCGAATGATGATTTGCCAGGGTTCACTGAATCCCGGGCTGATCCTGAAGCCCACACTGCTCTCCCAGCCTTTTTGCGGTCGCTTTCTGGAGCCATGGCCACCCAGCTGGGCTGTTTCTGGAGCCCGTGGCCGCCCACTCAGCCTTTTCGCAGCCCCCCCCACTCAGTTCACGGCATGGCTGGGGGGCAGAGACTAGAGGTGAGCTGACTGGTGAGGAATGTGAAGTGGGAGGGGCTGGAGGAGACCCTATCTCCTGATTTCGACATAGGTGTCACTGCTACGAGACACCACAAAGTCACACAGTGAATCTGGAGACACAGTGAATAACACTACCTGTGATTAGTTGCCATTAAAAGTCCCCACTACAGTTCTCAGATCAGCAGATGACCTTGATTGAGAGCACCTAAGTTGGCTGATCAGAACTCCCCACCAGCACTGCCACTCATCCCAACTCCCCGTCATCACTGCCACTCATCCCAACTCCCCGCCATCACTGCTACTCATCTTATTCCCCCCACCAAGGAGTAAGAAAAGGAATAAAAATAGAGAATACATGGAAAGGAGAGGAAAAGAGGAGGAACAAAGAAAAAGAGAGAAAGAACAAGAAAGATGCAGGAGGAAGAAGGTCTCGATTCCTCTATATAGATCTTTATATCACTAGAGGGGTCACCAAGACTAGGAAGAAGGTCCTGATTCCTCTATTTAGATCTTTATATCACTAGAGGTGTCATCAGCAGGAGGCAAGAGATTCTGATTCCTCTATATAGTAGATCTTTATACCACTAGAGGGATCACCAGCAGAAGGAAGGAGGTCCTGATTTCTCTATATAGATCTTTATATCACTAGAGGGGTCACCAAGACTAGGAAGAAGGTCCTGATTCCTCTATTTAGATCTTTATATCACTAGAGGTGTCATGAGCAGGAGGCAGGAGATTCTGATTCCTCTATATAGTAGATCTTTATATCACTAGAGGGGTCACCAGCAGGAGGAAGGAGATCCCGATTACTCCATACAGTAGATCTTTATATCACTAGAGTGGTCACCGCCAGGAGGAAGGAGGTCCTGAATCCTCTATATAGATCTTTATATCCCTAGAGGGGTCACCAGCAAGAGGAAGGAGGTCCTAATTCCTCTATATAGATCTTTATATCACTAGAGGGGTTACCAAGATGAGGAAGGAGGTCCAGATTGCCCTATATAGATCTTTATATCACTAGAGGGATCACCAGCAGGAGGAGGGAGCTCCTGATTCCTCTATATAGATCTTTATATCCCTAGAGGGATCACCAGCAGGAGGAAGGAGGTCCTGATTCCTCTATCTAGAGCTTTATATCACTAGAGGGATCACCGGGAGGAGGCCCTGATTCCTCTATATAGATCTTTAGTAAGGGTCATTTATAATATTGTGTCCAATTCTGGAGATCTCACTTAGAAAAAGATATTGATAAGATAGAACAAGTCCAGAGACAGGTAACAAAAATGGTGAAAGGGGTGGGGAATAAAACATATCAGGAGAGACTTCAAAAACTTAAAGCAGAACTCCGGGCAAAAACTTTTTTTCCATGTCCTTGTTGATCTCCTACCTATACCAACTATGCCACCCATCTTCTTCTGAGCTCTGTAGTTCGTCTGTAATAGCCTGATGATTTTGCAGAACAGCTGTTAATCTCCTGTTATTACCTGTTTGTAAGACCGCTGGCTGCTATTCCTCCTGTACCCTCAGCCAGCGGTCTTGTCACAGCCCATGTGTAGTCCTAGCTACAGCAAGCAGGGATGCACTTCTGTCCCTACTTGCTGTAGTGGGCGGAGGGGTCTCACAGACCCTGGTCTGTACCGCCCATGGAGGTGGTGTCCTTCTCCTCTTCCCTCCTCCTCCTCATCCCTGCCAGCACGCCAGTCACTGCCTCCACCACCCCCCCCTACTGCCGGGCGCCCGCCTGTCAATCACCTGTCGCTGCTACACAGGGATTGTAAGGAGACACCAGCTGGATGACAGGTTTTGTATGTGAAAACACCGATTGCCGAAAGTCCTGCCTCCTGGACTGGAATTGGACCAGTGTGCTGTCTATCACAATGCCGGTCGAGGAGGCGGGACTTTTGGCAATTGTTGTTTTCACATACAAAACCTGTCATCCAGCCAGTGTCTCCTAACAATCCCTGTTGCACTTCTGGTCACAGATAGGTGGCACCTATGGGCACAGAAAAGCAGCATCTATAGACACAGATAAGCGGCACTTCTGGGCACAGATAAGAGGCATCTATGGACACAGATAAGAGGAATCTATGGACACAGGCGACACTTCTGGGCACAGATAGGCAGCTCTTATGGGCACAGATAAACGTTACTTATGGGCACTGATAAGCTGCACAGATGGGCAGTGAGGCGGCAATGATGAGGCTACATATATGGGCACTGATAAGGCTGCACTGATAAGCATTGGACCATCCACTGCCAAATATCTGTAGGAGGGGTAATTTTTTGCCTTATTTTCTGTGTGATGTGTATTATACAGTATGTGACGTTACATATCACAGAGACCGGTATTGTGGTAATATTGAAGTCTATTGAGATTTCCATACATTAGAACAGGGGTCAGCAACCTTTTTCCACTAACGGGCCGGATTCAATGTATGTGAATGCATTGAGGGCCGGATTCAATGTATGTGAATGCATTGAGGGTCGCATTCACCTTCTAATAATAATCCTAACATAGTAATAATAGCAGTACAGGTTTACCTCACTTTAAGGTGCTTCACTAATACAAAGTCAGTTCACTCTGAGGGAGCATGTGGTTGGGAATTCGGATTTTACTGCCCCTCCCCCTTCCTGGCACCCAAGGGTGGCTGACGCCCGCCCTGCCAGCCAGCATGATCTGGAGATGGGGTTCCTGTCCCTAGGAAAGATAGGGGCCCTGTTCCCAGGGGAGATGGGGGCCACATCCCCAGGGGTGATGGGATCCCTGTTCTCAAGTGAAAAGGGGTCCCTGTCCCCAAGGAAGTGGTCCCTTATAGGGTCTCCCTTCACATTACCCCCATAGTGTCCTCTGTAACGTGGCAGATATTCACGTTATACCAAAACTGGGTAAAGATCACGGAGATTGTTCTACCATCCAATTTCCTTAATAAATGTGGACTTAGATTGAATTATTTTCTTCAGGATTTGGCCCTAATCACCAGGCATCTGACCAGACCAGAAGAATCTTTGGATATCCATAAAGCGTTTGATTCCCTATCCTGGGACTATTTATTTCACATTTTTGTCGCTTTGGGTTTGGCCAAAATTTTTTAGCGCCACTCTACGCATTATATGACACACCTAGTGCGTCCTTAATGCTTAAAGGATATTCCACACGATCCCTCGCTTTCCATAGGGGGGGGGACTCGGCAGGGGTGCCCTTCTGTCCCCATTACTATTCGTTTTAGCAATAGAACCGCTTGCAATAAAGATCCGCAACTGTCCGGGAACATAATGTATACTTTTGGCGGATGACATCTTGATGGTCATGTCGTCACCCATTACCACCCTCCCCAACTTATATGCAATACTTCAACCCTTTTTTGGGAATCTCTGGCCTTACACTCAATCATGACAAATCTAGGGCACTGAATATCTCTACAGAATAGCACTCAATAAGCCCTTGAACAATCTTATAAATTTAATTGGATACCAGAGGCTCTTCCTTACCTAGGTATTCATTTGACACCTTCTCTACATACCTTATATTCCCACAATTATCCTGCAGTGTATAGATGTTTGACGGCAGACTTAGATAGAGGGCAACTCCATCCTCCATCGTAGTTCTTCGGCAGACTACATTCGGTAAAAATGAATGTTCTTCCGAGAATTGTATATTTTTTCGCACTATACCAGTGGCTTGTTAGATCTGATCTTATAGCATTTCAAAAGAAGCTTCTTCAGTTTAACGGGGTGACAAGTGGACCAGGGTGAATAAGCGCACACTGTTTACCCCAAAACAGAAGGGAGGCCAGGGACTTCCCGATCTGCTGAAATATTTTCACGCTGCCCAAATGGCCCAACTTACTAAATTTCATTCCCAACAGCCCCACACATTGTGGATGTTGATGGAATCCTATTCTTGTCAATTTAAACCAAAATCTCAAACATTATGTGGTTGCCGTCAAAAGATCGGCCTACAATTCTATGCCCCTCCCTTTCTTTGTCACTAGATATCTGGGATAGACTGTCCAGATCTCGTAACTTCAAATCACCTCACATCCCATTAGCTCCTCTCTTGCGAAATAAGGATTTCACCCCGGGCCTCACCCCCTGCCCCTTGCTTGCTTTTGTATGGTGTTCCAACAAGGGTTTCATGCGGATTGCAAACCTTTGTGATCAGAAAGGAATGTTATCCAAAAGATCGCTGATAGAAACACACAAACATTTTAGATATACTCAAATACACCATTATCTACATACCTTCTCACACAAAAGTGATCTTGCCACTATGTCACCTATGGAAAATATGTGTCGTCAATATGATAAAATCCGAGGTCATATATCTGCAATATACACTATTCTAACGTATACCTCAGTAAAACTGAGTTATATGGCTAGATGGGAACAGGATATCCAGGAAACCCTGGAACTTGAGGAATGGCATTCGATAGCGCTAGCAGCATCAAGGTCACTTATCAACACTTCTATTATAGAAGCAAATTATAAGGTATTATTGAGGTGGTATTTGGTACCAGCTAGACTGGCCACTTTTGTTCCTCTAAGTGTTTTCAGGGCTGTGGTCAGGAAGGGACGGCCTACCACATGTGGTGGCAATGCCCCAAGGTACAGAGGTTCTGGGTCAGGGTTTACCATTTCATTTATACTCTCACCTAAATTAACTTGAGTAAGTCCCCAAGACACGTGTTACTAGGTTGTAGGTAGAACAAGCCTTTAAAACTCAGAGATGGCTCCTCACATTCATATTTGTTTCTGCTAAAATTACAATAGCCAGAAACTGGAAGTCGGCGGCTATACCATTTGACCAACTCATACATAAAGTTTCTTGGCTTATGTTAAATGAAAGGCTGATGGCAATCTTACAGGATAAAATGAAGATTTTTGGGGTCCATGGATTGGATATCTGACTAATGATCCCCGGACTGTTGCTGGCTAGGTTTCCTCCTGGTCAGCATGGATCGGAGCGTGGAGTCCTTTCCCTTCCCTCCTCTTTCCCCTGGTTCTCTTTTCATCTCTCGTCCTTATTGGATTCCTTTTCTTTTTTTGTTTTCCCGCTCCCCACCTTTTTTTTTCTCTCTTCTTTTTGGATCTTGGTATTGTGGGGCCTGGACTGCATTCTTCCACGCTTTTGAGGGGTGGAGTGTCTCCCTCTACTAGTGGGGGGGTGCACATCCCCAGGCCTGGGGGGCATACTCTACGACCTGTTTAATTGAGCGGATACCATGACGTAGAATATATTGAGATGTTTAGGATTCGTGGTCTGCCTTACAGCTTGCTTGGGAAATTGATAATCAAGACTGTAGTTAATGAAACATTATTACTATAGATTACGATTTCTTGCCTCTAAATCATAAGAAGAAAGTTGTCCTAGGGAGCATGGCCTATCGCCACACAGAGTATGGTAACATGTTCCTTCCAGGGTACTTATGTAATTATAAAGTAAATTTTTTTTTTCATTCTTGTACTGTATGTTCTTCAGAATATGAAAGCTTTGTATTGTTCAGAGTCAATGCCAAAGTCTTTATTCTGTTCTGTGAAAAACTGGAATTAAAAATTACTGAAACATAGTGTCCTCTGCCCCCATAGTGTCCGCTGCCTCCATAGTGTCCGCTGCCTCCATAGTGTCCTTTGCTCCCTGCCCCTATCATGCCCTCTGCGTCTTCTTCCCTCATAGTGCCCTCTGCCCCCAATAGTGTCCTCTTTCCTCTGCCCCCATAGTGTCCTCTTCCCTCTGCCCCCAATAGTGTCCTCTTCCCTCTACCCTCATAGTGTCCTCTGCCCTCCCTGCACCCCACAGACACAAAAACACACACTGTGCCGGTAGAACTCTCCTACCTTACATAGGTGTAGAGCACTGCAGAGAGCGGCTGGTATCACAGGGCTGGATGGGGACAGGAACTACTGAAGTTAACTTTTTACATCAACAGGCTGGTGATTGGTTGCTAGGTACGCCCAGCAACCAATCACCTACTGTTTAGTTTATACGGTTAACTTCAGAGGTTCCTTCCCCCATCCAGCCCTGTGATACCAGCCGCTCGCCACTGTCCAATGAAGAAGACAGCGGCGAACATGTCCGCGGGCCGACCCCTGCAGTAGAGAGTTCCACCATTATTGTGTTATTGATTAGTAAGTTAGCGCTGCACTTTTTTGTTATTTTTCTCATGCCAACATTTACTTGTGCCACATGCTGATGTAAAGCAGCATGTCCCGGCTCTTTCTGTGGGGCGGATAGGGATGTGCTCATATACACCATACAAGCACTGATTACGGTTATAGATCTTTGTAATACTGAATTAGAGCAGAGTACAGCGGCTAAAATATATAATTATGCGATGTGTCCACAGTTCGGTAATGATTACATAAAGCAAGTAAGGTCAATATGTTTATCTCCTGTTGTGTGTGGAGGGGGAGCATACAAACATGCCCTATCCGGCTGTGCGTTACTGAGTAGTGTGGCTGCAGAATGAGGGGGTGTGATTTATGGTGAGGTGGGCTTGTTCACATTTAACATGTACAGGCCTAGTATACCCTCCAAAGTTCACTGCAATTCCCAAAGATTCATGGGAATTGTAGTTTGATTATAGAGAGAGGAGAGGAGAGGATATGATGTAATCACTGTTCTAACAGCTCCTCCTTGGCAGAATACATGCAGCATTTTTTTGAATTACAGAGCTGACTTCCCGAAAATTCAATTAGATTTCTCTTCAATGGTAAGGAATTTCACAAATGTAATAACTGTTTAGTGTTTGGGGGGGTGTACTAATGGGGGATTTTTTTTGTCAGTCCCGGAGTTCTGCTTTAATATGTACAGTCTGAAGGAAAGAAGAGAAAGGGAAGACCTGATTGAAAGCTTTAAATACATGAATAAGATCCAGGAGGGCTGTACTCAATATGAAGCTAAGATAAATAACATGAAGACATGACCTCAAACTAGTAGAAGGAAAATGTAAAGTATTATTTTACCAAACAAAAGTAGTTGATGCTTGGAACAGACTTCCAGCAGAGGTAGAGCATCAGTCAACATTAAGCAATTTTAAACATAATGCATCTATACTTAAAAAAAAAAGAAGAGGGGTTACATTTTTTCCTAAAAAATGGCAGACTTGGACCACCTGGTCTTTTCCTGCCATCATTCATCAATGTTTATAAATCCCATCAGTGCCCATCCCAGAAATCATCTCTTTTACGGGGAGAACCAATTGTCCCATCAGTGAACCAAAGGGAAAGCCAACCGCTCCATCACTGAATGTCCTGAAAGGGATCTCTTTCCACAGTGTATCGATCGTCCCATTTTTGCATGTCTAGGAAGTCATATTTGTATACAGAGAACTGATCGTCCCAGCATTGCACATTCAGGAAGTCATCTGTATACAGAGTCGGTCATCCCATCACTGTATGTCCAGAAAGTCATATCTGTATACAGAGAGTCGTTCGTCCCAGCGTTGCACATTCAGGAAGTCATATCTGTATACAGAGTGTCATTCGCCCCCTCACTGTATGTCCAGAAAGTCATATCTGTATACAGAGAGTCGTTCGTCCCAGCGCTGCACATTCAGGAAGTCATATCTGTATACAGAGTCGTTCGTCCCATCACTGTATGTCCAGAAAGTCATATCTGTATACAGAGAGTCGTTCATCCCAGCGTTGCACATTCAGGAAGTTATATCTGTATACAGAGTCGGTCGTCCCATCACTGTATGTCCAGAAAGGCATCTCCAGCGCTGTGCTGGGAGGTCTGATGAGAGATGAGACGGGATAGGTCAGGGAAGTCCTTGTCACACTGCGGGCAGGAATAGCTCTGAACACTAACATGCTGTCTGTGGTGTCGGTGGCTGCGCTGATGACGGAACAGATTTGAGCTCTGTGTAAACGACTTTCCACACTCACAAACGTATGGCCTCTCCCTCGTGTGCACCCGCTGGTGCATGATGAGGTGTGACCTACAATTAAAACTCTTTTCACAACGCTGACACTGAAATGGTTTCTTCGGAGGGAGGGAAGTCACTGCCAGGCCCAGGTACGTCTTGCACTGATCGCCAGTGGTTAGTATGGCGTTATTGTTGCCACCGGGCAGCAGAAGAGTTCTGGTGACTTGGCTCAACTCCGTAGAACTCTGCCTCAGGTTTCTGCTGGGTGCTTTGGTCACCTTTCCTCGTTTTTTGCACACAAGTTGCAAAGCTTCCTGCATGTGTAGATGGTCAGAATTGCTGTCCGTTTCCACTGTACAAAGCGGAGCCTGAAGACTGGTCGGAGAACTTTCCTGCTTGATCTTAATAATCGGCAAATTCTCGACTGCAACAGAGAAAAGAGCACAGCTGAAATGTCAAAGAAAGAGGACATACTTTTCTAAGATACAATTCCTCACATTACAAGCAAGACGTACTATGTGGGAACCCACCTCCCGCCATGAACACTTCTATACACTCCACTCCATCCCAGACTAAGAGGGACATACTATGTGGGAACCCACCTCCCACCATGAACCAATCGTCTATACACTCCACTCCCTTCCAAACTAAGAGGGACATACTATGTGGGAACCCACCTCCCACCATGAACCAATCGTCTATACACTCCACTCCCTTCCAAACTAAGAGGAACATACTGTATGGGAACCCACCTCCCACCATGAACCAATCGTCTATACACTCCACTCCCTCCCAGACTAAGAGGAACATACTGTATGGGAACCCACCTCCCACCATGAACCAATCGTCTGTACATTCCACTCCCTTCCAGACTAAGAGGAACATACTGTATGGGGACCCACCTCCCACCATGAACCAATCACTTCTGTACACTCCACTCCCTTCCAGACTAAGAGGGACATACTGTATGGGAACCCACCTCCCAACATGAACCAATCACTTCTGTACACTCTACTCCCTTCCAGACTAAGAGGGACATACTGTATGGGAACCCACCTCCTACCATGAAATAATTGTCTATACACTCCACTCCCTCCCAGACTAAGAGGAACATACTGTATGGGAACCCACCTCCCACCATTAACCAATCGTCTATACACTCCGCTCCCTCCCAGACTAAGAGGAACATACTGTATGGGAACCCTCCTCCCACCATGAACCAATCGTCTATACACTCCGCTCCCTTCCAGACTAAGAGGAACATACTGTATGGGAACCCTCCTCCCACCATGAACCAATCGTCTATACACTCCACTCCCTCCCAGACTAAGAGGAACATACTGTATGGGAACCCTCCTCCCACCATGAACCAATCGTCTATACACTCCACTCCCTCCCAGACTAAGAGGAACATACTGTATGGGAACCCTCCTCCCACCATGAACCAATCGTCTATACACTCCACTCCCTCCCAGACTAAGAGGAACATACTGTATGGGAACCCTCCTCCCACCATGAACCAATCATCTATACACTCCACTCCCTCCCAGACTAAGAGGGATATACTGTATGGGAACCCACCTCCCACCATGAACCAATCGTCTATACACTCCACTCCCTTCCAGACTAAGAGGAACATACTGTATGGGAACCCACCTCCCACCATGAACCAATCACTTCTGTACACTCCACTCCCTCCCAGACTAAGAGGAATATACTGTATGGGAACCCACCTCCCATCATGAACCAATCACTTCTGTACACTCCCTTCCAGACTAAGAGGAACATACTGTATGGGAACCCACCTCCCACCATGAACCAATCACTTCTGTACACTCCACTCCCTCCCAGACTAAGAGGAACATACTGTATGGGAACCCACCTCCCACCATGAACCAATCACTTCTATACACTCCACTCCCTCCCAGACTAAGAGGAACATACTGTATGGGAACCTACCTCCCAACATGAACCAATCACTTCTGTACACTCCACTCCCTTCCAGACTAAGAGGGACATACTGTATGGGAACTCACCTCCCAACATGAACCAATCACTTCTGTACACTCTACTCCCTTCCAGACTAAGAGGGACATACTGTATGGGAACCCACCTCCCACCATGAAATAATTGTCTATACACTCCACTCCCTCCCAGACTAAGAGGAACATACTGTATGGGAACCCACCTCCCACCATGAACCAATCGTCTATACACTCCACTCCCTCCCAGACTAAGAGGAACATACTGTATGGGAACCCTCCTCCCACCATGAACCAAACGTCTATACACTCCACTCCCTTCCAGACTAAGAGGAACATACTGTATGGGAACCCTCCTCCCACCATGAACCAATCGTCTATACACTCCACTCCCTCCCAGACTAAGAGGAACATACTGTATGGGAACCCTCCTCCCACCATGAACCAATAGTCTATACACTCCACTCCCTCCCAGACTAAGAGGAACATACTGTATGGGAACCCTCCTCCCACCATGAACCAATCATCTATACACTCCACTCCCTCCCAGACTAAGAGGGATATACTGTATGGGAACCCACCTCCCACCATGAACCAATCGTCTATACACTCCACTCCCTTCCAGACTAAGAGGAACATACTGTATGGGAACCCACCTCCCACCATGAACCAATCACTTCTGTACACTCCACTCCCTCCCAGACTAAGAGGAACATACTGTATGGGAACCCACCTCCCATCATTATGTACACTCCCTTCCAGACTAAGAGGAACATACTGTATGGGAACCCACCTCCCACCATGAACCAATCACTTCTGTACACTCCACTCCCTCCCAGACTAAGAGGAACATACTGTATGGGAACCCTCCTCCCACCATGAACCAATCACTTCTATACACTCCACTCCCTTCCAGACTAAGAGGGACATACTGTATGGGAACCCACCTCCTACCATGAAATAATTGTCTATACACTCCACTCCCTCCCAGACTAAGAGGAACATACTGTATGGGAACCCACCTCCCACCATGAACCAATCCACTATACACTCCACTCCCTCCCAGACTAAGAGGAATATACTGTATGGGAACCCTCCTCCCACCATGAACCAATCGTCTATACACTCCACTCCCTTCCAGACTAAGAGGAACATACTGTATGGGAACCCTCCTCCCACCATGAACCAATCATCTATACACTCCACTCCCTCCCAGACTAAGAGGGATATACTGTATGGGAACCCACCTCACACCATGAACCAATCGTCTATACACTCCACTCCCTTCCAGACTAAGAGCAACATACTGTATGGGAACCCTCCTCCCACCATGAACCAATCACTTCTGTACACTCCACTCCCTCCCAGACTAAGAGGAACATACTGTATGGGAACCCACCTCCCATCATGAACCAATCACTTCTGTACACTCCACTCCCTCCCAGACTAAGAGGAACATACTGTATGGGAACCCACCTCCCATCATGAACCAATCACTTCTGTACACTTCACTCCCTCCCAGACTAAGAGGAACATACTGTATGGGAACCCACCTCCCATCATGAACCAATCACTTCTGTACACTCCCTTCCAGACTAAGAGGAACATACTGTATGGGAACCCACCTCCCACCATGAACCAATCACTTCTGTACACTCCACTCCCTCCCAGACTAAGAGGAACATACTATGTGGGAACCCACCTCCCACCATGAGCCAATCGTCTATACACTCCACTCCCTTTCAGACTAAGAGGAACATACTGTATGGGAACCCACCTCCCACCATGAACCAATCGTCTATACACTCCACTCCCTCCCAGACTAAGAGGAACATACTGTATGGGAACCCACCTCCCACCATGAACCAATCACTTCTATACACTCCACTCCCTTCCAAACTAAGAGGAACATACTGTATACGAACCCACCTCCCACCATGAGCCAATCACTTCTGTACACTCCACTCCCTTCCAGACAAAGAGGAACATACTGTATGGGAACCCACCTCCCACCATGAGCCAATCACTTCTGTATACTCCACTCCCTTCCAAACTAAGAGGAACATACTGTATGGGAACCCACCTCCCACCATGAGCCAATCACTTCTATACACTCCACTCCCTCCCAGACTAAGAGGAACATACTGTATGGGAACCTACCTCCCACCATGAACCAATCGTCTATACACTCCACTCCCTCCCAGACTAAGGGGGATATACTGTATACGAACCCACCTCCCACCATGAACCAATCACTTCTGTACACTCCCTTCCAGACTAAGAGGAACCTACTGTATGGGAACCCACCTCCCACCATGAGCCAATCACTTCTGTATACTCCACACCCTTCCAGACTAAGAGGGACATACTGTATGGGAGCCCACCTCCCGCCATGAACCAATTGTCTATACACTGGTGGTGGCAGTGGATGCTGTGAGGACGGTGACAGTAGGGCAGAGGATGGTGTCAGTAGACCAGAGGATGGTGTGAGGACGGTGTCAGTAGAGCAGTGGACGGTGTCAGTAGGGCAGAGGACGGCGGGCAGAGGACGGTGTCAGTAGGGCAGAGGACGGTGTCAGTAGGGCAGAGGACGGTGGGCAGAGGACGGTGTCAGTAGGGCAGAGGACGGTGGGCAGAGGACGGTGTCAGCAGGGCAGAGGACGGTGTCAGTAGGGCAGAGGACGGTGGGCAGAGGACGGTGTCAGCAGGGCAGAGGACGGTGTCAGTAGGGCAGAGGACAGTGTCAGTAGAGCAAAGGACGGTGTCAGTAGAGCAAAGGACGGTGTCAGTAGAGCAAAGGACGGTGTCAGTAGAGCAAAGGACGGTGTCAGTAGAGCAAAGGACGGTGTCAGTAGGGCAGTGGACGGTGTCAGTAGGGCAGTGGATGGTGTCAGTAGGACAGTGGTATTATTTACAATTTTACCAGTCCTGTTGGGGGGCTTTGGTGAAATATCAGGGATCTAAACAGAACACAGAGAGGGCACACAAGTTTATTAGGATGAAGGTCAGAGTAGCTGGGCTCACCTAGGTGCATTCTGGGACATACAAGTTTATTAGGATGAAGGTCAGAGTAGCTCGGATCACCTAGGTGCAGTCTGGGACATACAAGTTTATTAGGATGAAGGTCAGAGTAGCTGGGCTCACCTAGATGCATTCTGGGACATACAAGTTTATTAGAATGAAGGTCAGGAGTAGCTGGGCTCACCTAGGTGCATTCTGGGACATACAAGTTTATTAGGATGAAGGTCAGGAGTAGCTCAGATCACCTAGGTGCATTCTGGGACATACAAGTTTATTAGGATGAAGGTCAGGAGTAGCTCAGATCACCTAGGTGCATTCTGGGACATACAAGTTTATTAGGATGAAGGTCAGAGTAGCTCGGATCACCTAGGTGCATTCTGGGACATACAAGTTTATTAGGATGAAGGTCAGGAGTAGCTCGGATCACCTAGGTGCAGTCTGGGACATACAAGTTTATTAGGATGAAGGTCAGAGTAGCTCGGCTCACCTAGGTGCAGTCTGTGACATACAAGTTTATTAGGATGAAGGTCAGAGTAGCTCGGATCACCTAGGTGCATTCTGGGACATACAAGTTTATTAGGATGAAGGTCAGAGTAGCTCGGATCACCTAGGTGCATTCTGGGACATACAAGTTTATAAGGATGAAGGTCAGAGTAGCTGGGCTCACCTAGGTGCATTCTGGGACATACAAGTTTATTAGGATGAAGGTCAGGAGTAGCTGGGCTCACCTAGGTGCAGTTTGGGACATACAAGTTTATTAGGATGAAGGTCAGGAGTAGCTCGGATCACCTAGGTGCAGTCTGGGACATACAAGTTTATTAGGATGAAGGTCAGAGTAGCTCGGCTCACCTAGGTGCAGTCTGGGACATACAAGTTTATTAGGATGAAGGTCAGAGTAGCTCGGATCACCTAGGTGCAGTCTGGGACATACAAGTTTATTAGGATAAAGGTCAGAGTAGCTCAGATCAGCTAGATGCAGTCTGGGACATACAAGTTTATTAGGATGAAGGTCAGGAGTAGCTGGGCTCACCTAGGTGCAGTCTGGGACGTCTGAGAAAGGACAAGGCGGCTTTGAAGTGTTTGCTGCAGGTTTTTTTCAGCTGGGGAGTTCCGGTAAGTATGAAGGTGGGTGCTCCTCACGAGTACCGTACCCGTACATTTCTTCTCGCCTACATGAACCCTCTGATGTCTGACCAGTGCAGAGTTGGCGAGGAAGCTTTTGCCACAGTCAGCACACATATAAGGTCTCTCTCCTGTGTGGGTCCTCTTATGAATGATAAGATGGGAGCTCTGAGCAAAGGCCTTTCCACACACTGTGCAGACATGGGGCCTCTCCCCCCGATGGGCCCTTTGATGGCGGAATAGATTGGAGCTCTGAGTGAAGGACTTCCCGCACTCACACACGTAGGGTCTTTCCCGAGTGTGCACATGTTGGTGGGCGATGAGGTGGGAGCTGCAGTTAAAGCTTTTCTCACATCGCTGACACTGGAATGGCTTCTTTATTGAGAATTTTTTTGTAGGTGTCCCCGCCTGAGTTTTATATTGATCACAAGGGTCCAGGGTCTTATCGCTCTCAGACGCTACCAGGAGAGTCCGGGCCTCTTTGCTCTGACTGGGGTATCGGACTCTGCCAGATGTCACTGGTGATGGTCCTAGGTTCTTGAAGGAGATCTGTAGTTTGTGTTGTACATTCCGATTATCACAACCCGGTAAGTGGAGATCAGTAGGTGACCTTTCCTGCTTCATAATGGCCATGTTTTCTACTGAAATAGAGAAAACGGTATAAACAACCTGAAGACTCACTCTTCCAAACGACACGATTTTCACATTTTTCTTGGTGATATGGTAATGTGACATCAACGGATGACTGTCATGTGCCTATTCCTGTGCAATGCTGCAAAACACAAAGTTGACCCCAGAAGGGAGGCCGTGAGCTGGCCCAGTGTTTTCACAGCCATGGACAATATATATAAGAAAACGGCGGCTGCCATTTCCTCAGTGGTCCTCCTCCCCCATTGCTGTAATTTCCTCAGTGGTCCTCCTCCCCCATTATGGTCATTTCCTCAATAGTTCCCCTCCCCTCAGCTGATAATTCGTCAATGGGCCAAATTCCCATGGCTATCATTTCCTCAATGGGCCTCCTCCCCCATTACAGTAATTTATTCAATGGGCCTCTTCCCCCATTGCTGTCATTTCCTCAATGGGCCCCCTTCCCCCATTGCGCTCTCTTCCCCCCATTGCTGTCATTCCCTCAATGGGCCCCCTTCCCCCATTGCTGTCATTTCCTCGATGGGCCCCCTTGTGGTATTCCTCCTCCATTGCTGTCATTTCCTCAGTGGTCCTCCTCCCCCATTATAGTCATTTCCTCAATGGTTCTTCTACCCTCTGCTGATAATTCCTCAATGGGCCAAATTCCCGTGGCTATCATTTCCTAAATGGGCCCCCTTCCCCCATTGCTGTTATTTCCTCAGTGGTCCTCCTCCCCTCGGCTATTTCCTCAATGGGCCAAATCCCCATAGCTATCATTTCCCCAATGGGCCTCTTCTCCTATTGCTGTCATTTCCTCAGTGGACCTCCTCCCCATGGCTGCCTTTCCTCATTTGGCCTCCTCCTCCATTGCTGCCATCTTTCTCTACTTGTCTTAGGTGCCTGCTTGCAGATCTACTGGCCAAGATGGAGTCACTCGTTCCTGTGATAGAACCTGACAGCAAACATTTCTGTTCAGTGCTGGAGGAAAAACGGCTACCGTCCATTGTTTGTTCTACTGCCTGTGTCTTACTGCAGGGGCTGTCCTCCCTACTCCTGAACTGGGCCTGCGGTAAAGCCATGCTGAATGCTTCCTTCCTTCCACACTCTACTAGAACATTTATTGCGGTCTTTGTCCCCATTGATCAGATTTCCACACTTCCTGCCTGACATTTACCAAACTCAGGAACTGGAGACATTTCCCCCAACTTCCCATCCTGTCTGAAGTCAGACAGGAAATGAGACAAAATCTCCCAAATGAGCAAACAAACGGCAATAAAGAGGTAACAGTTGTTCTAAGTCTCCTACCATTCACCCAAAATGAAAAGAAAAATGCTTTAAGCGCGAGTCTGGCATTAATCTTATTGGTAATATATATTTGAAGAAAACTCCAATCTTGAAGTGGTTAAGCCATTCTGCCTTCTTTATACCATCCCCTCTGTGTCCCGCTGTGTGCGATATATAAAAAAAATGCAGTATATACACCTTGTTTTAGAGCACCCCTCAGCGCTCACGTGACTGGCTGTCTCTCTCCTCTCCCTGTCTGACAGTTGCAGCGGGCGGGACTGAGATTCCTCTGCTGACATCAGTCGAGAGGGGAGGAGGAGAGAGCCAGCTAGTAATTAGAGCGCTGACTATCACCCTGAAATTAGGCGTATATACTGCAATTTTTTTTATAAATCACACACACAGGGGGACGCAGAGGGGATAATATAAAAATAACCCTGGTATTTCAGCAGCAGGAGGGGCGGGGGTGCGGCGCTATCACCAGCTGACAGGTGGGGAGAGCAGAAAGGTGAGCTGCACATGACAGAGGCATGTAAACTGACTACGGTGTCAGGGCTGAGCAGCCATGATGAACCGTGGTCAGTTTACAGGGGGGAGGGTATAGCCAGGTATGTCAGGTGATACAGGAGGCCAAATTACACAGCTCAAGCACTGTGCTGTATAACATGCTTTAAAAAGGAACAGAATTTTTTTTTTTTTGTTAGGGTAACAAACGCTTTAACCCTAAAAGGCTTTACTATATATAATAAAATCTGCTCTGAACACTACATAGTTAAAGGGGAGTCCGGCAGCATGCTGGGCCTCAGGGGTCTGACACCTATGGAGTTACAGGGGAGTCCTGTGGCATGCATGGGGCTCAATATCTAAGGAAGGCCTTTTTTCCCCTTCATCCTGACTTGGAAGACAGTTGTCTGAGCGGGACCTTGTTTCTTCTACATCCAGAGTTGGTGCCAAGGGTCTGAGCAAGACCTTTTTTCTCCCACATTCAGAGTTGAAACACAGTGTCCTTCTTTCCTCCACATCCAGTTAGAACAGAGTCATAGTAAGACCTTGTTTCTCCTACCTCCAGAGTTGGTGCGGAGTGTCTGAGAAGGGCCTTATTTCTCCTATATTCATAGTTGGAACATAGTGTCAGAGCAGAACAATGATTCTCCAACATCCAGAGTTGGGACCTATTTGGCTGAACATGATCTTGTTTCTTCAACATCCAGAAGCAGTGTCACTGTAGGACCATGTTTCTTCTACATCCAGAGTTGGGACTCACTGAGCAGGATCTAATTTCTCCAACATTCAGATTTGGGACTTAATATCTGCATAGGACCTTGTTTCTCCTACAAAGACTGTCACCTTTACTGAGGCCCCGATAAAGGCCATTTCTGCCTTCAGGCTAGATCTCTGGGAAAAGACCTCGGAGGATGAAATACTTCCTGGGACTTCTTCTGTCACATAAGTCTGAGTTCTGCATATTTCACAGTATGAAGGATGTCTGCCAAGAACAAAGTATCCACTCCACCCACCATGTTCCCCTCAATTTCAGCTGAGAAAGTCCAGTGTAGAAAATAAATATTCTAGCAGTGCTTTTATATTTCCTATTTTATTGTAATGTGAACCCCACACAAGAGTTAAATTGGATGGTTGATAGGATTAACCCATTCCTTTAAAGCATACGATTCCGATCCCCACCACACACACACAGCTTTAGCTTCCCAGGCTTGCAGATTACTCACCGTGGAAATCATCTGATGATCCTGCCACATAGGTGTCCGTGAAGCTGCTTCCCGGAATATTGCGTGAAATGCCTGGCTCTTCAGTTATAGTATTCATGCAGGAATCCTTGCATGTCTCAGGAAATGTTCTTGAGTAGGTGATAAGGCCCGAGTCATTTATAAAGGATCCTGCATTGGAATCAGTGTGATTGGCAGATGCTGCAAAACTTGACAGGCTGCTTCCCTTTAATACATCTAGAAATGGGTTTTGATAGGAGTCAGAGAGGGGGCTCCTGGGGGTATCGGCCTGAGAGTCCGTGTACAGGTTTAATTTGCCATTGCAGGTTGTGGCCTCATCTGCTGGAGCCACAGTCACTTCTTCGATCTCTGTGGGTGGGTCTGTCTCCGTCTTCACAGTGAATGGACCTGGAACCAGAATAAGGACGTGAGCTTTCATCGTTCTCACATGGCAAGGAAGAATCAGTACTAAAAACAACCAGGAGAGGACATGACGTGGTGGACGTACACTGGCTCGGACATCGATTATCATTGTCTGATAACTGGGAGGGGACATGACGTGGTGGACGTACACTGGCTCGGACATCGATTATCATTGTCTGATAACTGGGAGGGGACACAACGTGGTGGACGTACACTGGCTCGGACATCGATTATCATTGTCTGATAACTGGGAGGGGACACAACGTGGTGTACGTACACTGGCTCGGACATCGATTATCATTGTCTGATAACTGGGAGAGGACATGACGTGGTGGACGTACACTGGCTCGGACATCGATTATCATTGTCTGATAACTGGGAGGGGACATGACGTGGTGGACGTACACTGGCTCGGACATCGATTATCATTGTCTGATAACTGGGAGAGGACATGACGTGGTGGACGTACACTGGCTCGGACATCGATTATCATTGTCCGATAACTGGGAGGGGACATGACGTGGTGGACTTACACTGGCTCGGACATCGATTATCATTGTCTGATAACTTGGAGGGACATGACGTGGTGGACGTACACTGGCTCAGACATCGATTATCGTTGTCTGATAACTGGGAGGGTACACGACGTGGTGGACGTACACTGGCTCAGACATCGATCATTGTGTGATAACTGGGAGAGGACACAACGTTGTGGACGTACACTGGCTCGGACATCAATTATCATTGTCTGATAACTGGGAGAGGACGAGACGTGGTGGACGTACACTGGCTCGGACATCGATTATTATTGTCTGATAACTGGGAGAGGACGAGACGTGGTGGACGTACACTGGCTCGGACATCGATTATCATTGTCTGATAACTGGGAGAGGACACAACGTGGTAGACGTACACTGGCTCGGACATCGATTATCATTGTCTGATAACTGGGAGAGGACATGACGTGGTGGACGTACACTGGCTCAGACATCGATTATCATTGTCTGATACCTGGGAGGGGACATGACGTGGTGGACGTACACTGGCTCAGACATTGATTATCATTGTGTGATAACTGGGAGAGGACACAACGTGGTGGAGGTACACTGGCTTGGACATCAATTATCATTGTCTGATAACTGGGAGGGGACATGATGTGGTGGACGTACACTGGCTCAGACATCGATCATTGTGTGATAACTGGGAGAGGACATGACGTGGTGGACGTACACTGGCTCGGACATCGATTATCATTGTCTGATAACTGGGAGAGGACACAACGTGGTGGACGTACACTGGGAGAGGACATGATGTGCACTAGTTTGGACCTCAATAATTATCAATGTCTGATATCTGGGAGAGGGACGGGGTAGGTAAAGGAGAGGGGGGCTGCTTTGTGAAGAACGATTTGACAGCAAATATGATGGATGACATTGCTAATGGGGCTGGGGAGGAGGTGGAGGTGGAGTTGTTGTGGTTGGAGCTTTGAAGAGAAAACAAACATTAAATTAATTGTGGGTGTATGCTACAGGGCCACCATTAAGAAGATGGCGGGAAACCAGGGCAATGTTGTAATCAAGGGGGACTTTAATTATCTCGATACTGATTGGGCACACAGAAAATGCTCACTTAAAGGGCCGCCATTTCTTGAATGGTAAAGCAGGACAATGTCATGAGTTATATGGTGGAAACCCCAACTCGAAATATTGCTCTGCTGGACCCATTAATCACAAACACAGAGCTGATTACAGATGTGGAAGTAAGGTAATAGTGATCATAGAGTAATTACATTTTCCATAAATTATAGCAAAAAGGAAACAGGAGGGAAGGAATAGAATACATTTTAAAAAAAAAAAAAAAACTTTACTAACTGCACTACATACTACACAATGCTAAATGGGATCAAATTCAGCTTGGACACTTAGGCAGGTCCGCTCGGCTGGTACAGAGGGCTCCATGTGCGGCTCTGCATGCCGGGAACTGTAGTTTCCACTGCAGCCCCACGGACTCTCCTCATCAACATTGTAAAAGTAGAGTGAAACAGGTCGAAGCTGCTGGAGTTGCACATCTCAGGGGGAACAATAGCAATCATTGCAGGTTTTCAAACCTAAATTATCAACTATCCTCCCACAAAGTGATTGACTGGCAGGATCATAGACATGAAATCTCCATTGTTGCCTTGTGAGTTTATGTAAAATCCCCATGAATAGCTGTAAAATATTGTAATTAGGAATATTTCATTTAGCTTGTATCTATGCAGGCCAGAACATTATCTTCACATATATCTCTGGTAGACCAGACAAGTCGGTGCCTAGGCTTGTGTATACAAACAATGGAATCCAAACCTCATTGTTTACACATACTTACTTCAAAGAACCCCATGCTGGGATATGCAATGAAGGGAGGCCAACCAAGAATCAATACTTAACTTCCCGAGAACATTCAGGTTAATCTCCTGCTCAGAATAGTCACAAGGATTTGCATTAAAGGGGGCTGACTTATGAAAAGTATAGGGATTAGAGAGGTAGACCAGGAATAGGAAAGCTCACCAATCAGAGCCACGCTATGCCAACCAATGAGGCATCAGCATGTAATGATATACACAGACTAGATGGGAGGGAAACACACACTTTTATGGGAGAGCAACCATCAGAATGGAACATTGGTGAAAAGGGTAATTATGGGAAAGGTCTGCATTTTACTAAATATGTTTGCAGTTGAATGTTTTAACCTCCCTGGCGGAATGATTATGTCAGATTTTTGATGCTCAAAGCGGTACAATTGTTTTGCATGAAAATTTGGCGTTTTTTATTGTAAGCCTGTAATTCTAAGGAATAACTCAAATCTATCCAAACCAGAGTCTAGTAGACATCCTGGGTATGAAAGTTTGAAACACGATATCAGAAATTATAACATAATAAAGAACTATAAATAATAACAAATAAATAATAATAATAAAAATTTAATAATGTAATCAAATCAAAAACACTGAAATTTGGTGAGTTGCAGAATTGTCGCTGTCATTACTTTCAGTGTTTGATGACGGATTCCCCCACAAATTACTATCGCTCAATTCTGCAAGTGATTCTAATTTATTGTCGCTGTTTTCTAGCTGGTCGAAAACCACTTTTGATGTAAAGGGACGGTTTTGGTTGCTATGGACAATGTCCAGTTTCCAGGCAGAAAGAACAGTATTTTTAATATAAAACTGCATGCAGAGCACTGGGCAGAGCACTAGGGACAAAAGAGATGTGAAATCATTTCATACAGTAATGTAATCTGTAAGATTACAGTGTACTGTATATGTATTGTGTTTTTTACAATTTGAAGCCGCTCTCTGTCCCGGTGCGTCACAACGCTCTCATTGAACGGAGCTCGACTCTGTGATAGATCGAGTGGAGGACTGCCCACACACAGCGCGGGGAGGACATCGCAGGATCCTGGGGACAAGGTAAGTAACATGTACCTGGATCCTGCAATGCAATCCCGAGTGTGGCTCCGGGGTTACCGCTTTCCGTGCTGATAATCCACCCCGAGCCACACTCGGGAATACCATCAGGGAAGTTAAGGAATATACTCTGTATTCCTTCATGTAATTCTCTTATTTTAACCTAATATTTTCTTCCTTGGTGTAGACTATAGATAGATGGTTGTGTATTAGATAGACTTTCAACTACTTACCAATAAATGTTGTTATTGTGTTAAAGCTTTCACTTATGGTCAAAGAACTCTCATTTAACCCAAATCATATCTGAGAGATATTAAATCTTAAATATAATAAACGGGTAACACCATCTTATCTGGCCAAAAGTGGCCAGATTGAGCCACTATCATCTCGTGTCTATGGGTACCCTAAACCAGCCCTCACAATTTCCATTTGCCTGTTCGCATTTGGCCATGGGAAATAGGGGGTGGCTTTCCCCAGTCAACTATACAGAGGCCTCCATGTGCTGCGCTGCAGGCCGGAAAGTGTAGTTTCCAGCGCAGCCCCGTGGATTCTCTTCTTACCAACATGGGGGAGGGTAGGCAGCGGGGGAGACGCATGTCCAAGGACAGCGAGGATGAAGAAGAAAAGTCTGGCAGTGAAAGCACGGGCTCCGGGAAACAGCCAGGCCTACCAGGGAGAAGTGAGAACAGAGGTCGGGGAGACCGCCAGAGACCGGGACAAGTCTGAGTATATAAGTGTGCACAGGCTGACAGTGTCCACAGATGGTGGGCACAGGAGCTTTTGCTATATTCAGTTTTGGGTGTTTTAATGTTTTATTTTTATTACCACTCATTTACAGTGTTTGCACATTTTTGCATGCAGACAAACGCATGTCAGTTTGCAGTGTTTGGTATGCCATTAATAAATGGCACATTAAACGTGATATGGTTTTAGCTCATTTTATAACTGCATGCAAAAATACACAACTTTCATGCATTTACAAAATGCACAGGTGTGAGTGGAGCCTTAGGGATGGGATTGCTGCGAACCCAGAAAGAAGGCGTCACTGCCACCCAGGCACCTAGCGCAGCGCACCTCTCAACCCTGCAGTCTGTATGGATTTACTTAACAAGGCAGCTATGATGTGTACTGTGCCTGTAGTAGTCAATCATATTTTATTCTTATTTCATTTATCACAGTCGGAGCAATAAAATATGCTTTTTGTTAATGATGTTAAAGTTGTTGTTAATATTTATTTTTGTAACTTAATTCTGCATAAAACATCTAGTGTCATTTCATGAGGTAATTTAAGAGGACATGTTTAGGGGCGGATTTATGGGCGGGGCAACTGGTGGCGAGTAAATCTTAAGGCCTGGCTAGTATAGCTCAGTACTTGAAATTTTGAGCCCTGATATAATGATCAGTCATTTTGAAGCAGTGAGGAGAGGAGCTGACAGGCGGGGAGGGCAAAGGAAGACCTGCAGGGTCAGGGCTCAGCAGCCCTGATATATCGTGGTCAATGTACAGAGGGGAGGGCAGAAACTGGCAGGATCAGCCAGGTATTTCAGGTGATACAGGGGGCCAAAAGACACAGCACAAGCACTTTGCTGTATAACATGCTTTAAGGGAACAGGATCCATTTTCTTTTCTTTTTTTTGGTTAAAAAGCACTTTAAGGACATATTAAAAATGGCATTCATCAGTGTATGCCACTGGGCAAGAACTATAAAAACAAAAAGTTAAGCCTGGTTGGCAAAATACCAACATAAAAGTAAAATTAATTAGAAAAAAAAAACACATCCTTTAAAATAAAAAAATATGTGACCAAAGGGACACCATTGGCATTCCAAAACTACAAGGAATGCCACAAGAAGTTGCAAGAGCGTGATCAGGGCAACTAAAATAGATTACAAGAGACACATTGCTGAGGAGAGTTAAAAAAAATTCCAAAAGCTTTTTCAATGAATTAATAGTAAAAAGGCGATCTTGGCCCCATAAAAGCTGACGAGGGGAAGATGGTCACAAGTGACAAGGAGAAGACAACTGTACTAAATACATTCTTCTCTATATTTTATCCAAATGAAATGGAGGGGTACAATAAACATGACAGTAATGTTCAGAAGATTGTAGTGAATGTAGCCTTGTGGCTAACAGAAGCCAGTGTTAAAAAAAAAACAAAAAACAAACAAACAATGTGGACAAATCACCAGGACCAGATGGCTTACACCCAAGAGTTCTCAAAGAACTTAGCCAGGTTATAGCCAGACAATTATTCCTAATTTTTAAAGGACAGCTTAATGACCAGAATGGCACCAGCTGTTTGGTGAAAAGCAAGCATGGTACCAATATTGAAAAAAGGGCTGAGATTAGAGCTGTAACAAACGATTATTTTCATAAATCGATGAGTTGGCCGATTATTTTTTCGGTTAATTGAATAAAAACCTTTAAAAAATGTATTCTTGAATATCTATATGCGGTGGTAAATATAAATAAGCAGCTATATGGTTAGGGAACAAAATCGGAGGTTGGATCTGGTACAGAGCAACCCCGATCCTCCTCTTCTGAGGTCCCCCACCAGCGCCCCTATAGCAATGTAAAAAACTTCTACCTTTAGAATCACTTAAAGTAATTCTAAAAAAAAGGTACAAATATTTAAAAAAATATTATTACTACAATGTTATACTTAACTGCCGTGTGCAATGCTTTTGGACAGAGCAGCCCCGATCCTCTTCTTTTTGGGTCCCCCGCCAGCAACGTACGCTCCTCCCCGCTGCCGAGTGCCCCCAAAAGCTAGCCTCATCCTATGGGGGCACTCGAGCAGGTTCACTCCAGAGCCACCCTCCTGTGAATGGACATCATCCATTCACACACAGAGCGTGGCTTGTCCCAGCCCCCCGCTCTCTCCTCATTGGCTCACTGGTTGTGATTGACAGGAGCCAATGGCTCCAGCTGCTATGTGAGCCAATGAGGAGAGAGAAAGAGAGAGAGAGAGAGAAAGACCCGGGAGAGCCACTGCTCTCATGCACGTCGCTGGATGGAGATAGGGTTCAGATAAGTATGTGGGGGGGGTGCTGCTCCCAGAAGGTTTTTCACCTGAATGCATTCAGTTAAAAAGACTTCTGCCTTTAGAACCACTTTAAATCACTTCCTTCTCATGTCCAGGACTACATGTGCCACGAGGCATTGCTCCTCACACATTCACAAGTTCTCAGCCACTTACTGACATGTATGGACGATGTACTGATCTGTATGTGTACTGCATTGTGTATACTGACATGTATGGACGATGTACTAAGCTGTGTGTGTACTACACTGTGTACAGTATCTGACAAAAGTAAGTACACCCCTTAGTCACATTTTTGGAAATCTTTTCTTCTATCTTTTCATGTGACAACACTGAAGAAATGACACCTTGCTACAATGTAAAGTAGTGAGTGTAACAGTGTAAATTTGCTGCCCCCTCAAAATAACTCAACACACAGCCATTAATGTCTAAACCGCTGGCAACAAAAGTCAGCACACCCCTAAGTGAAAATGTCCAAATTGGGCCCAATTAGCCATCCCCCCCCCCCCCCCCCCCCGATGTCATGTGATTTGTTAGTGTTACAAGGTCTCAGGTGTGAATGGGGAGCAGGTGTGTTAAATTTGGTGTTATCGCTCTCACTCTCTCATACTGGTCACTGGAAGTACAGCATGGCACCTCATGGCAAAGAACTCTCTGAGGATCTGAAAAAAAAGAATTGTTGCTCTACATAAAGATGGCCTAGGCTATAAGAAGATTGCCAAGACCCTGAAACTGTGGCCAAGACCATACAGCGGTATAACAGGACAGGTCCCACTCAGAACAGGCCTCGCCATGGTCCACCAAAGAAGTTGAGGTCACGTGCTCAGCGTCATATCCAGAGGTTGTCTTTGGGAAATAGAGGTATGAGTGCTGCCAGCATTGCTGCAGAGGTTGTAGGGGTGGGGGGGTCAGCCTGTCAGTGCTCAGACCATACGCCGCACACTGCATCAAATTGGTCTGCATGGCTGTCATCCCAGAAGGAAGCCTCTTCTAAAGATGATGCACAAGAAAGTCCACAAACAGTTTGCTGAAGACAAGCAGACTAAGGACATGGGTTACTGGAACCATGTCCTGTGGTCTGATGAGACCAAGATAAAGTTATTTGGTTCAGATGGTGACAAGCGTGTGTGGGGGCAACCAGGTGAGGAGGACAAAGACAAGTGTGTCTTGTCTACAGTCAAGCATGGTGGTGGGAGTGTCATGGTCTGGGGCTGCATGAGTGCTGCCGGCACTGGGGGGCTACAGATCATTGAGGGAACCATGAATGCCAACATGTACTGTGACCTACTGAAGCAGAGAATATAATCCCCTCCCTTCAGAGACTGGACCGCAGGGCAGTATTCCAACATGATAACCACCCCAAACACACCTCCAAGACCACCACTGCCTTGCTAAAGAAGCTGAGGGTAAAGGTGATGGACTGGCCAAGCATGTCTCCAGACCTAAACCCTATTGATCATCTGTGCGGAACCTCAAACGGAAGGTGGAGGAGCACAAGGTCACTAACATCCACCAGCTCTGTGAAGTCGTCATGGAGGAGGGGAAGAGGACTCCAGTGGCAACCTGTGAAGCTCTGGTTATCTCCAAGAGGGTTAAGGCAGTGCTGGAAAAATAGAATTTTTATAACAGCTTACCTGTAAAATCCTTTTCTTGGAGTGCATCATGGGACACAGAGCCTAAGTAATAACTTAATGGGTTATAGGCCACCTTCAGGTGATGGACACTGGTATACTCAATCCAGGAAGTTCACTCCCTATATAACCCCTCCTCCTTCCAGGAGCACATCAGTTTTTGTAGCAAAGCAATATGCTTAAATCCAAAAAAGAGGGGAGGGACCTCCGTGTCCCATGATGTACTCCAAGAAAAGGATTTTACAGGTAAGCTATTATAAAAATCCTATTTTCTTTATCGTACATCATGGGACTCAGAGCCTAAGTAATAACTTAATGGGACATCCCATAGCAATGCTACTTGAGGGGAGGGAGAGACAACCCGTATGGCACCCCCAGACCTGAGGACTTATACTGCTGACTGCAGCACACTGCGCCCGAAGGCGATATCCTCATACCTCCTTACATCAAGCTGATAACATTTTGTGAATGTATGCAGTGAAGACCAAGTTGCGACCTTACAGATCTGAGCCATGGAGGCCTGGTGACGCACTGCCCAAGAAGCACTAACCGCTCTGGTAGAGTACGCTTTGACTTGAAAAGGGGGAATCTTTCCCCTTAAATCATAAGTCTGAACTATAATTTGCCGAATCCACTTAGCGACAGTGGATTTCGGCACTGCCTGTCCTTTCTTAGGACCCTCTTAAAGAATAAATAAGACACCAGTCTTTTGAATCTGAGCAGTTGTCTTTAGATTTTTCACTGCTCTCACCACATGAAGACAATGTAGTGACTTTTCTTACCCGGGACATGGTTTTGGAAAAAACGATGGCAGACAATATCTTGGTTCAGATGAAAACCTGAAACCACTTTTGGCAAAAAAGTCTGGACGAGGGCGTAACACCACTCTGTCCTCAAGAAAAATCAAATATGGCTCTTTACAAGAAAGAGCAGCCGCTTCTGAAACCCTCCTTGCTGAGGATATAGCAACCAAGAACACCAGCTTCCTTGTCAAAAGGACTAAGGGAATATGTTGTATCGGTTCAAATGGCTGTTTTTGTAACACAGACAAAACTAAATTCAAGTCCCAAGGGGTTCAAAGGTGATTTAACTGGCGGATTAATCCGCATCACCCCTTGCATAAAACCCCGGATTAAAGAATGTGTAGCAAGCAGTCTTTGAAATGAGGTCGATAAGGCTGAGACTTGGCCTTTAATAGTACTCAGGGCCAATTTCATCTCTACACCTAATTGTAGAAAGGCAAGAATTCTGCCTATGATGTATATCTCCGAGGGTGCCAACCCTTGGATTCACACCAGGAAACATAAGCCCTCCAGACTCTATAATATATAGTTCTGGAAGCTGGCTTCCTTGCATTAATCAAAGTAGAGATAACGGACCCGGAAAGCCCACGTTTCTTCGGAATGTGGGTTTCAATAGCCAGGCTGTTAAATTTAGCATTCGTAAAGTAGGATGCAATATCGGCCCCTGTGAGAGTAGTTCTGGCCTTAGTGGAAGGGACCATGGATCCTCCACTGCCATCTTTACGATTTCTGCATACCATGACCTTCTGGGCCATGCTGGTGCCACCAGAATAACCGACTTTCTTTCCAGCTTGATTCTGCAAAGAAGTCGTGGCAGCAACTAAATAGGGGGAATGCATAGATCAGTGAGAACTGATACCACGGGATCACCAAGGCATCTGTTCCGCATGCGAGTGGATCCCTTGTCCTGCACACAAAGTTGACTAATCTGGACGCTAGAAGAACTACGTCCGGAGTCCCCTATCTTTGGCAAACAGCCCGAAAAGTGTCGGGGTGAAGAGACCATTCCCCCAGGAATAACTGCTGGCGACTCAGATAGTCCGCCTGCCAAATCTCTACTCCCAGAATGAAGACTGCTGATAGGCACGGAACATTCCTTTCTGCCCAAGTTAGACCATGGTTCACCTCTCTCTGCGCTGAGAGACTCTTGGTGCCCCCTTGGTGATTGATATAGGCCACAGCCGTGGCATTGTCAAATTGGATCCTGACAGGACAATCCCTTAACCTGGAAGTCCAGGCCTTCACAGCCAGATGCACTGCCCGAATCTCTAGGATATTGATGGACAAGGTTCTTTTGGTTCTTGACCACTGTCCCTGGACAGTCGTCTTCTCTAGTACTGCTCCCCAGCGCTGGCATCTGTCGTTACCATTTTCCAGCTAACTGGTCTGAAGGATTTTCCTTCCAGCAGATTCTGGGTTAGTAACTACCAACTGAGGCTTTGGGACACCCTTGGGGACAGCCGCATTGGCAAGTCCAAAGCTTGGATCGTTTTGTTCCAAGCAGACAGGATACTGTTTTTCAACAGTTTGGAATGGAGCTGGGCATAGGGGACTGTTTTAAATGAAGCCACCATCTTTCCTAACAACCTCATGCAAAGGCGAATTGAGGGATTTCGTTTCGACCTGACCATCCGCACCAGCTCTTGTATGGAGTTGATTTTTGCCAGAGGCAAAAACACCTTTTTCTGGGCTGTGTCTATGATCAGGCCCAAATACTCCAGCTTTTTTAGCGGTTTTAAGGAAGACTTCTCTAGGTTGAAAATCCAACCCAGACTTTCCAGGTAACTGGTTGTAATGCGCACACTTTGCTCCAAGTGAGCTACTGACTGGTCTATTAGCAATAGATCGTCTAGGTACACCAAGACTGTTATGCCCTGTGCCCTTAGCCTGGCTAGAGGTGGGGCCAGCACATTTGTGAACACCTAGGGTGCTGTAGCTAGCCTGAAGGGCAAGGCTACAAACTGAAAGTGCTGCTGTTCTACTTCAAATCGCAGAAACCTTTGGTGAGCGGGAAATATAGGGACATGCAGATATGCATCCCTGATGTCGATAGACGCCAGAAGTTCTCTTCCTTGTAGGGTAGAAACCACTGACCTGATCGTCTCCATGCGAAAGAAGCGGATTTTCAGGAACCGATTTAGATTCCTTAGATCTAGAATGGGTCTGACATTTCCATTTGGTTTTTGTACCTTAAACAGGTTTAATAAAACCCCAAATCTTGCTCTTCTGTGGGAATCTGTAGGATTACCCCCTGAGCCAATAATCGGTCTAATGCTTGAAACAGAGATTGCCTTTTCCCTGGATCTTTGGGAACGCTTGATCTCAGAAAACAAGACGGTGAAAACTCCCGAAATTCTAGTCTGTATCCTAGAGACACCGTGGAGATGACCCATCTGTCCTGAATTTCCTTTTGCTAGACTTCTGAGTATTGCAGAAGTCTTCCCCCCACCCTGGCGAGGGGTGGGCTCCCCTTCACAATGAGACTTTAGTATTCTGCTTTGCAGATTTCTGGCCCCAGGTCTTCTTCTGTGCCTGGGCCTGACCCTGAGGTTTTCCTCTAGAGCAGGGATCCTCAAACTACGGCCCTCCAGCTGTTGCAGAACTACACGTCCCATGAGGCATTGTAAAACTCTGACATTCACAGACATGACTAGGCATGATGGGAATTGTAGTTCCTGAACAACTGGAGGGCCGTAGTTTGAAGACCCCTGCTCTAGAGTCTGACGGCGGAGGCCATCGCCACTGCCTAGAGGCGGTTGCCCCTGGCGCAGGAGAAAAAGTTAATTTAAATGAAGGACGTTTATACTTTCTTTTGACTGGCAAAAGAGTACTCTTTCCACAAGAAATTGTCTGGATGCATTTATCCAAATCATCGCCAAATAGTCAATCCCCATGAAAAGGGAAACTAGTCAGAAGCCTTTTGCAAGGTGCTTCGGCTGACCAATTTTTTAACCAAAGGGTCCTACGCATGTGTACTAGCACAAGCGCAAGGCGGGACGCCTGGTGAATTGAGTCTTTCATGGCGTCTATGGCAAAACATAATGCCTTTGGTAGTTCGGTCAACTCACGGGCCTGTTGTACAGGAACCTCCTTAAGGGCCTGTCTAAACTGGTCCTTTAGGGACTGACAGATGCCTATTGCAGCAACTGAGTAACAGCCCCTGCCAAGGAAAAAGTAGATTTTAACAGGAATTCCAACTTTTTATCTGTTGGATCCTTAAGCATTTGTGCATTGTCTACAGGACAAGTTAGACTTTTATTCACAATGGAAATCGAAGCGTCTACTGCTGGTACTTTCCATCTTTGGTGAATTTCTCCTCCATGGGATAGAGAACTGAGAATATCTTTGGAGTGAGAAAATGCTTATCTGGGTGATCCCATTCAGCATAAATAAGCTTTTCTAGTAATGCATGGACCGGAAATGCATGAAAAGGCTGTGAAGGTTTTAAAGAACCCATGGAAGAAACCAAACTTACGGTTGACTCTGTTAGGAGTAGCATGAAAGTGTAACAAACCATTTCTATAAGAGTTTGTACCATCAATCTCTCAGATGGCGAGGTTGACAAATGTTCATCAACTGTTGTTTCTTCTGCAGAGGAATAATTGGCTTGTTTTTCCATGTGATCGCCTGAAGGTAATACCTCATCCTGTGCCCTTGGTAAAAAGTTTGAGGTGGGGGAGGGGGATCTAGCATGCTTCCTATCAATTTGAATGGAGGACGCGATTAAAACCGCTAATCTTCTTTCTAGGCCCAGCATGGCAGAGGAAAATGCATCTTCAGTCACGTATACAGGGGCTGAGGTGTGAGAAACAGTTGCACCACCAATTGGTTCCAATGACTTAACCTGGCTTGCCATATCTGGTATCTCCGGAGAGGATGAGTGTAGAAGCACGACTGGGGTGGAATTTTTGGTACCTTTGTGGTAACCCTGGAAGCCATAGTGCTAAGCACAAAAGCAGAGGCACGCTAGTAAAATATACTACTTGCTGAGCAATAGTCTAGAAAAACAATGGCACCATAAAGATCAGCTTGATGCTGAGTAACAATGTATTTCCTGTACTGGAAATGCCTGTATACACCCCTTACGTGCCGCGGCGCTCCTGTGACCTGTGTGAGACTTCTTCAGCTGCTCTGATAGAGACCTTCTGATAATGAGAGCGTCTGTTTTATAAAGAAAAGGTAAAAGTGCAGCGCTGGATAACAAACCAAAGATACAAATAATACAAATGTATAGGATTACAATGTGTACAATAAAATAACCCTATACATAAATGATCATAGTAAAGTGCAAAACATCAAGTAGAGAATGACATCAAAAGAAGAAAAAAAGTCCATATGTGGTTACTGCATTGGCAGGAAAAAAATGTGCAAATAAACACAAAAATGTGACAAAAGTTCATAAGTGAAAATAACCAAACGAAAAGAATAAAAAAAAAAAACTTCCAGGGCAAGACCCTGGATCTGTATTTTTCACCACTTGTGCTGCCCGTCACCATTCAGTAAACAATGGAGGCTTACCAGAAAGCCTGCGACCGTCCTTATTCAGGGGGGTCAAAACAGGCTTAGTAGAGACAGCAGGAACACTGCTAGGATCTCCCGGATATTCCTCACAGGCGACTGGCTGGCGTCAGGTGAAGAGCACCTTCCATGATACGCTCCCAGAGGACAAACGTAGTACACTGATGAATAAAGGACACTTCCACAGCGTCCAGTGGATTGTTGAAGAAAGGAGAAAAGAAAGACTCCAATAGTGTAGAGATTCCTTGGTGATTTATTAAAATACCAAAAAACAATAGCATAAAACGTTCCTTTCAAGGATGAGATTAAAAAGGCTCTGCTAGTATCTAAAGGACAAGTCACGCATGCGCAGTGCGTATGTACGTGACGACCCTACGACAGTTTCGCCACAACTGACGTCATCAGGGATTATAGTGCCTAGCTGCAGGATATCCTTCACGGTTTCTTTTTGATAATTTCTCTTTCACATTTTCACACACCTAGCGCAAATCTTTTATTTTAAATTTGTTTTATAAAGAAAACTCAGGTGTGAGCCTGATTGGCATCCCAGCGTGTGCTCCACGTGGACTCTGAGTCCCGCACACGGCGCCGGCTGCCTTAGGCCACACCCCTTCCAGTGACCCCCCCTCCTTTTTTCAAAATGAACCTTAGTCCTTGTGCGAACGGCACGGCATTCGGGTCTGCAATGCAGACCCGTTGGAGAGGAGGCTGCGACCGCCATCTGATGCTCTTAGCAGGTTTCCACATGTACAAGGCTTTATCTAAAAGGCAGGTAAAAACACTAAAAACATACTAAATGTCATTATGGTAATAAAGACGCCGCCCGCACCTCTCAGCAGGGGGGGGGGGGGGGGGAGAAATTTTACTCAGCAGTGGTTCTGTTTCAGCCGGAGCCATAGTAAATAATAAAATGCTGTACCCCAAGCCCCTTAATTTTCCCACTTGGGGGGAGAGGATCACCTACACCTTGTTCAATTATGAAGCCCCTCCTGGCTGCTAGGGACACACACGCGTTGTTGTAGCTGGACACAGAGCTGCTGAAAAGCAACGTACTAAGGTATGTGTATCTTTACTCCCTCTAGTGGAGATTTTAAGGCATTACAATGTTTTTCATATGGAAGAAAAAGGCATAGGTAGACTTTTTACAGTTCCTAGGCTTCTTCCTTTACCTTTTCCTCACTGCAGGATACTGACAGATCCAAACTTCACCCATCACGGCGGGCTGTGTTAGTAAACCTTCAAAGACCGGGTCCCTATTATAGGGGTTCCCACTCCTTTGGACCTGTATAGCACCACTCAGGAGCAACTTTAGGTACTGTAGCATGACCAAAAAGAGTCCTGGGTCCAGCCCTCAAAGAGAGGCGTTACAGGCAAAACCTCGTTTTTCTTTGCGAGGCCCGGGTACCATCCACTCAGTGTCTTGGATGGATCCGGTCTGTGGAGGTTATTTAAATCCAGCATGGGATCCCTCCAGTGGAGCTCCTCAGAGCTCCTCTTCACTCGTGACCAACACCTTAGACACAGACACTGGCAAAAAAAACTGAGGTGCTCCTGGAAGGAGGAAGGGTTATATAGGGAGTGAACTTCCTGGATTGGGTATACCAGTGTCCATCACCTGAAGGTGGCCCATAACCCATTAAGTTATTACTTAGGCTCTGTGTCCCGTAATGTACGATAAAGAAATAATGGTGGCCACACAAAATATTGACACTTTGGGCCCAATTTGGACATTTGCACTTAACAGTTATGAGGGATATAGAAGCGCCGTTATTGGGGAGGGACGGAGGAGCTCCGTTATGGGGGGGGAGGAGGGACGGAGGAGCTCCGTTATGGGGGGGGGAGGAGGGACGGAGGAGCTCCGTTATGGGGGGGGGGGGGGGGAACGGAGGAGCTCCGTTATGGGGGGGGGGGGGAACGGAGGAGCTCCGTTATGGGGGGGGGGGGATCTCCGTTATGGGGGGGGGGAGGAGGGACGGAGGAGCTCCGTTATGGGGGGGGAGGAGGGGGGGCAGAGGAGCTAACCTTGCTAAACGGACTGCAGACAGAAGGGGGGGGGGGGTAACAGGGCAGCCCCATCATCCTCTTGGGAAGACGCGGACTATAAGGGAAATACTCTCTCAGGAGATTCCTACTTCCTGGCCTGCCATAGTGCATTGAATTTTCTCTGTTATTGGAGAACAGCCAGTCATGTGACTGACAGGTCATGTGACTAGACTATTTTTTAATTATTTTGCCTTTAGAGTCTCAATGCCAGCAAAGTGCAATTCACATCATTGTAGTAAAGCAGTGATATGACCACTGTACAGCTGTACCCCTCCATGGATAATGTTAAACACAACCACAATGGGACCTCCGGGAGGATGAGATGGACTGTCACTGGGGTGTACACAGACACTGTATAGGTTGCAGCCATTACCCAGAGTGTACTTGGATTTGCGTTCCAGCGTCCCAGCCCTCCTATCGACTGCTCGGCGGATGTCCAAGCCTCTTTCTGGATTTTTACCGAATCCCGGAAGTCCGCGCTACACAGACCGGCCGGCAGTAGGAGAAGGAGCGTGACTATGTGACATAGGAGGACGCAATCTTGTATAGCTATACTGAGGCTTCACACGCCGGACCAACTAAGTTTTAAATGTGAGTGGTTTTAATGGAATGTTATTATTAAAAATACAGTTTTACTAAGAGGTGCCTTTCCTGTTTTTTTTCTTCTTTTGCATATCTGGAGCTGCTTCACCTCCCCTCAAAAGGCTGCCCTGTACATAGACTGTATATATCTCACTAAGAGTGGTTTGCTCTAAAGGACATTTTTGCTGATAGCATTGATATATCATGAACAATGGGACTTGCGCTGCTTGTTTTTTCTTTCTTGATTACCCAGAGTGTGCAGAGTCTGGTCATTGTCCGCCACAAGCTCGCTGTACAGCTGCCGCTGCTCCTTCTCTAATCGCAGCCATTCTTCCTCCGAGAAGTTGTCTGTGTGTTCTGGGAGGTGGGGACCCTGAAAATAAACAGACAGGTCTATATACCACCCAACATTCACCTGACATTCACCCCCAGCCCTTCACCTGACATTCACCCCCAGCCCTTCACCTGACATTCACCCCCGACCCTTCACCTGACATTCACCCCCGACCCTTCACCCCCAGCCCTTCTCCTGACATTCACCCCCAGTCCTTCACCTGACATTCACCCCCAGCCCTTCACCTGACATTCACCCCCGACCCTTCACCCCCAGCCCTTCACCTGACATTCACCCCCAGTCCTTCACCTGACATTCACCCCCAGCCCTTCACCTGACATTCACCCCCGACCCTTCACCCCCAGCCCTTCACCTGACATTCACCCCCAGCCCTTCACCTGACATTCACCCCCAGCCCTTCACCTGACATTCACCCCCAGCCCTTCACCTGACATTCACCCCCGACCCTTCACCTGACATTCACCCCCGACCCTTCACCTGACATTCACCCCCGACCCTTCACCTGACATTCACCCCCGACCCTTCACCCCCAGCCCTTCACCTGACATTCACCCCCAGTCCTTCACCTGACATTCACCCCCCGACCCTTCACCTGACATTCACCCCCGACCCTTCACCTGACATTCACCCCCGACCCTTCACCTGACATTCACCCCCGACCCTTCACCCCCAGCCCTTCACCTGACATTCACCCCCAGTCCTTCACCTGACATTCACCCCCCGACCCTTCACCTGACATTCACCCCCGACCCTTCACCTGACATTCACCCCCGACCCTTCACCTGACATTCACCCCCGACCCTTCACCCGACATTCACCCCCGACCCTTCACCTGACATTCACCCCCGACCCTTCACCTGACATTCACCCCCGACCCTTCACCTGACATTCACCCCCGACCCTTCACCTGACATTCACCCCCGACCCTTCACCCCCAGCCCTTCTCCTGACATTCACCCCCAGTCCTTCATCTGACATTTACCCCCAGCCCTTCACCTGACATTCACCCCCGACCCTTCACCTGACATTCACCCCCGACCCTTCACCCCCAGCCCTTCTCCTGACATTCACCCCCAGCCCTTCTCCTGACATTCACCCCCGGCCCTTCACCTGACATTCACCCCCGGCCCTTCACCTGACATTCACCCCCGGCCCTTCACCTGACATTCACCCCCGGCCCTTCACCTGACATTCACCCCCGGCCCTTCACCTGACATTCACCCCCAGCCCTTCACCCCCGGCCCTTCACCTGACATTCACCCCCGGCCCTTCACCTGACATTCACCCCCGGCCCTTCACCTGACATTCACCCCCGGCCCTTCACCTGACATTCACCCCCGGCCCTTCACCTGACATTCACCCCCGGCCCTTCACCTGACATTCACCCCCGGCCCTTCACCTGACATTCACCCCCGGCCCTTCACCTGACATTCACCCCCGGCCCTTCACCTGACATTCACCCCCAGCCCTTCACCTGACATTCACCCCCAGCCCTTCACCTGACATTCACCCCCCGCCCTTCACCCCCGACCCTTCTCTCTAACATTCACCCGCAGCCATTCACCCCCGACCCTTCTCCTGACATTCACCCCCGACCCTTCTCCTGACATTCACCCCCGACCCTTCTCCTGACATTCACCCCCGACCCTTCTCTAACCCAAGCTTAACAGACCCCTAAAAATAAAAAAAAAGTCTGGTACAGTAATGTGGGTCTTGGGGTGCACTTACCTTCTCTCCTGTGACCCAGAGTCAGCTGGTGGTGAGCTATTCCCTCGAATCAGCTGTCACCAATCAAATCAGAGAGAAGATGGAGTACACACCATGACCCGCCCACTCACCAATAGTGACTTCTCTGCATCGGTGTCAGTGAGATCAATGATGACCCCCCCAGTATCAGTGAGATCAAGATGACCCCCCAGTATCAGTGAGATCAATGATGACCCCCCAGTATCAGTGAGATCAATGATGACCCCCCAGTATCAGTGAGATCAAGATGACCCCCCAGTAACAGTGAGATCAATGATGACCCCCCAGTATCAGTGAGATCAATGATGACCCCCCAGTATCAGTGAGATCAATGATGACCCCCCAGTATCAGTGAGATCAATGATGACCCCCCAGTATCAGTGAGATCAATGATGACCCCCCAGTATCAGTGAGATCAATGATGACCCCCCAGTATCAGTGAGATCAATGATGACCCCCCAGTATCAGTGAGATCAATGATGACCCCCCAGTATCAGTGAGATCAATGATGACCCCCCAGTATCAGTGAGATCAATGATGACCCCCCAGCATCAGTGAGATCAATGATGACCCCCCAGTATCAGTGAGATCAATGATGACCCCCCAGTATCAGTGAGATCAATGATGACCCCCCAGTATCAGTGAGATCAATGATGACCCCCCAGTAACAGTGAGATCAATGATGACCCCCCAGTATCAGTGAGATCAATGATGACCCCCCAGTATCAGTGAGATAAATGATGACCCCCCAGTAACAGTGAGATCAATGATGACCCCCCAGTAACAGTGAGATCAATGATGACCCCCCCAGTATCAGTGAGATCAATGATGACCCCCCAGTATCAGTGAGATCAATGATGACCCCCCAGTATCAGTGAGATCAATGATGACCCCCCAGTATCAGTGAAGTGAAAGTTAACCCCCCATCGGCAATCACTCATCACACGCTCCCGCGCCACTCTCCCCTCAGGCCAGGATTTTTCTTATACTGTGGGTGGAGATAACTCCGCCCTATTAGTCATCTCCTGCTATGATGTCATGAGATGTGATGTCACTCGGGAGGATGGAATATTTCTTACATCATTCAGTAGATGGAGGATTCCCAGAACCAGCTTCATAATCTGATCCACCACAACCTTCTTCTCATCAAGTCTTCTGTCATGTGACATGGAGAGGGGATCGTCCGCCGACGTCACAGCGCCACCCTGCAAGAGTCCCCATCCTCAGGTCTGCCTCTGGATTTACCACACCCGACACAGAAACCACGCCCGCCCGACACAGAAACCACGCCCGCCCGACACAGAAACCACGCCCGCCCGACACAGAAACCACGCCCGACACAGAAACCACGCCCACCCGACACAGAAACCACGCCCACCGCAGATACCACGACACAGAAAACACACCCGACACAGAAAACACACCCGCCCGACACAGAAACCACGCCCGACACAGAAACCACACCCGCCCGACACAGAAACCACACCCGCCCGACACAGAAACCACACCCGCCCGACACAGAAACCACACCCACCCGACACAGAAACCACGCCCACCCGACACAAAAACTACGCCCGACACAGAAACAACGCCCACCACAACCGACAGAAACCACGCCCGACATAGAATCCACACCTACCACACCAGGCACGAAAACCAGCCCAACCACTCTCAACAGTCAGACACCACAATGTACACAGAAACCACACCCACTTCACTGAAAAAGGAAGCCACACCCACCACAGAGGCCCACCATACCGCACACAAAACACCACACCCACCACAGACACCCCGCCTACCACACCGCACACAAAACACCACACCCACCACAGACACCACGCCTACTGCACACAACACCGCACCCACCACAGACACCCCGCCTACCGCACACAACACCGCACCCACCACAGACACCCCGCCTACCGCACACAGCACCACACCCACCACAGACACCCCGCCTACCACACCGCACACAAAACACCACAGACACTCCTGCTATGTCTCTGCAGCCTCTAACCCCCCCCCCATCTCTCCTACATCCACAAACCGGGAGGGGGAGGGACCAGAGGAGGTCAGGGGCTCCGGAGGGGGACTGGGAGAAGAAAGGGACCAGAGGAGGTCAGGGGCCCCGTGGGAGGAAAGGAACCGGAGGTTGGGGCCCCGTGGGAGGAACCAGAGGTTGGGGCCCCGGGGGAGGATGTGTTTGGTGTCATCTGTGGGGGTTCCTCCCGGTGACTTACCTCTACAGTCAGGAGATGAAGAATCGCCAGAGCATGTCTGATCAGCCTCTGTGACGGTAATGAACTCGCAGGCAAGATGGCCGACTCAGGGAAGGGATGGGAGTGAAGGGAGAGTGAAGCCATCACACTGTCAGAGGAGAGAGAACATCGTTATATCACAGCATGTCAGAGATCCCCGCCTACTGTACAATAGGGCCCCGCCTACTGGTCAGAGATCCGCACCTACTGGACAAAAGGGCCCCGCCTACTGGTCAGAGATCCCCGCCTACTGGACAAAAGGGCCCCGCCTACTGGTCAGAGATCCCCGCCTATTGGACAAAAGGGCCCCGCCTACTGGTCAGAGATCCCCGCCTACTGGACAAAAGGGCCCCGCCTACTGGTCAGAGATCCCCGCCTACTTGTCAGAGATACCCGCTTACTTGGTCAGAGATCCCCGCCTACTTGTCAGAGATACCCGCTTACTGGACAAAAGGGCACCGCCTACTGGTCAGAGATCCCCACCTACTGGACAAAAGGGCCCCGTCTACTGGTCAGAGATCCCCACCTACTGGACAAAAGGGCCCCGCCTACTGGTCAGAGATCCCCGCCTACTGGTCAGAGATACCCGCCTACTGGACAAAAGGGCACCGCCTACTGGTCAGAGATCCCCACCTACTGGACAAAAGGGCCCCGCCTACTGGTCAGAGATCCCCGCCTACTGGACAAAAGGGCCCCGCCTACTGGTCAGAGATCCCCGCCTACTGGACAAAAGGGCCCCGCCTACTGGTCAGAGATCCCCGCCTACTGGACAAAAGGACCCCGCCTACTGGTCAGAGATCCCCGCCTACTGGTCAGAGATACCCGCCTACTGGACAAAAGGGCACCGCCTACTGGTCAGAGATCCCCACCTACTGGACAAAAGGGCCCCGCCTACTGGTCAGAGATCCCCGCCTACTGGTCAGAGATCCCCGCCTACTGGTCAGAGATACCCGCCTACTGGACAAAAGGGCACCGCCTACTGGTCAGAGATCCCCACCTACTGGACAAAAGGGCCCAGCCTACTGGTCAGAGATCCCCGCCTACTGGTCAGAGATACCCGCTTACTGGACAAAAGGGCCCCGCCTACTGGTCAGAGATCCCCGCCTACTGCTCAGAGATCCCCGCCTACTGGACAAAAGGGCCCTGCCTACTGGTCATAGATCCCCGCCTACAGGACAAAAGGGCCCCGCCAACTGGTCAGAGATCCCCGCCTACTGGACAAAAGGGCCCCGCCTACTGGTCAGAGATCCCCGCCTACTGGACAAAAGGGCCCCGCCTACTGGTCAGAGATCCCCGCCTACTGGACAAAAGGGCCCCGCCTACTGGTCATAGATCCCCGCCTACAGGACAAAAGGGCCCCGCCTACTGGTCAGAGATCCCCGCCTACTGGACAAAATGGCCCCGCCTACTGGTCAGAGATCCCCGCCTACTGGACAAAAGGGCCCCGCCTACTGGTCAGAGATCCCCGCCTACTGGACAAAAGGGCCCCGCCTACTGGACAAAAGGGCCCCGCCTACTGGTCAAAAGGGCCCCGCCTACTGGACAAAAGGGCCCCGCCTACTGGTCAATGATCGGTGTTGGGGGGGAGGGGTCGGTGATCGGTGTTGGGGGAGGGGTCGGTGATCGCTGTTGGGGGGGAGGGGTCGGTGGTCGGTGATGGGGTCGGTGATCGGTGTTGGGGGGGAGGGGTCCGTGTTGGGGGGGAGGGGTCCGTGTTGGGGGGGAGGGGTCCGTGTTGGGGGGGAGGGGTCCGTGTTGGGGGGGGAGGGGTCAGTGTTGGGGGGGGGAGGGGTCAGTGTTGGGGGGGGGAGGGGGTCAGTGTTGGGGGGGAGGGGTCAGTGTTGGGGGAGAGGGGTCAGTGTTGGGGGGGAGGGGTCAGTGTTGGGGGGGAGGGGTCCGTGTTGAGGGGGAGGGGTCCGTGTTGAGGGGGAGGGGTCGGTGTGGGGGGGAGGGGTCGGTGTTGGGGGGAGGGGTCAGTGTTGGGGGGAGGGGTCAGTGATCGATGTTGGGGGGAGGGGTCAGTGTTGGGGGGAGGGGTCAGTGATCGATGTTGGGGGAGGGGTCAGTGTTGGGGGGAGGGGTCAGTGTTGGGGGGAGGGGTCAGTGTTGGGGGGAGGGGTCGGTGTTGGGGGGGAGGGGTCGGTGTTGGGGGGGAGGGGTCGGTGTTGGGGGAGGGGGCGGTGTTGTGGGGGAGGGGTCGGTGATCGGTGTTGGGGGGAGGGGTCAGTGTTGGGGGGAGGGGTCAGGGATTGATGTTGGGGGAGGGGTCAGTGTTGGGGGGAGGGGTCCGTGTTGGGGGGAGGGGTCAGGGATTGATGTTGGGGGAGGGGTCAGTGTTGGGGGGAGGGGTCCGTGTTGGGGGGAGGGGTCCGTGTTGGGGGGGAGGGGTCCGTGTTGGGGGGGAGGGGTCCGTGTTGGGGGGAGGGGTCCGTGTTGGGGGGAGGGGTCCGTGTTGGGGGGGAGGGGTCGGTGTTGGGGGGGAGAGGTCGGTGTTGGGGGGGAGAGGTCAGTGATGGGGGACGGGTCGATGTTGGGGGGAGGGGTCGATGTTGGGGGGAGGGGTCGTGTTGGAGGAGGGGTCGGTGTTGGGGGAGGGGTCAGGGTTGGGGGGAGGGGTCGGTGATGGGGTCGGTGATCGGTGTTGGGGGGAGGGTCGGTGATCGGTTTTGGGGGGAGGGGTCAGTGTTGGGGGGGAGGGGTCGGTGATGGGGTCGGTGATCGGTGTTGGGGGGAGGGGTCGGTGATCGGTTTTGGGGGGAGGGGTCCGTGTTGGGGGGGAGGGGTCCGTGTTGGGGGGGAGGGGTCCGTGTTGGGGGGGAGGGGTCGGTGTGGGGGGGAGGGGGCGGTGTGGGGGGAGGGGGCGGTGTTGGGGGAGGGGGCGGTGTTGTGGGGGAGGGGTGGGTGATCGGTGTTGGGGGGAGGGGTCGGTGTTGGGGGGAGGGGTCGTGTTGGGGGAGGGGTCGGGGTTGGGGGGAGGGGTCGGTGTTGGGGGGAGGGGTCGGTGATCGGTGTTGGGGGGAGGGGTCGTGTTGGGGGAGGGGTCGGGGTTGGGGGGAGGGGTCGGTGATCGGTGTTGGGGGGAGGGGTCGGTGATCGGTTTTGGGGGGAGGGGTCAGTGTTGGGGGGTGGGGTCGGTGATGGGGTCGGTGGTCGGTGATGGGGGGGAGGGGTCGGTGTTGGGGGAGGGGTCGGTGTTGGGGGGAGTGGTCGGTGTTGGGGGGAGGGGTCGGTGTTGGGGGACGGGTCGGTGTTGGGGGGACGGGTCGGTGATGGGGGGAGGGGTCCGTGTTGGGGGAGGGGTCGGTGTTGGGGGAGGGGTCAGTGATCGGTGTTGGGGGGAGGGGTCCGTGTTGGGGGAGGGGTCTGTGTTGGGGGGAGGGGTCGGTGTTGGAGGAGGGGTCAGTGATCGGTGTTGGGGGGAGGGGTCAGTGTTGGGGGAGGGGTCAGTGTTGGGGGAGGGGTCAGTGTTGGGGGAGGGGTCAGTGTTGGGGGAGGGGTCAGTGATCGGTGTTGGGGGGAGGGGTCGTGTTGGGGGGAGGGGTCGGTGATCGGTGTTGGGGGGAGGGGTCCGTGTTGGGGGGAGGGGTCCGTGTTGGGGGAGGGGTCAGTGATCGGTGTTGGGGGGAGGGGTCCGTGTTGGGGGAGGGGTCCGTGTTGGGGGGAGGGGTCCGTGTTGGGGGGAGGGGTCAGTGATCGATGTTGGGGGAGGGGTCGGTGTTGGGGGGAGGGGTCGGTGTTGGGGGAGGGGTCGGTGTTGGGGGAGGGGTCGTGTTGGGGGGAGGGGTCGTGTTGGGGGGAGGGGTCGGTGTTGGGGGGAGGGGTCGTGTTGGGGGGGGAGGGGTCGGTGTTGGGGGGAGGGGTCGTGTTGGGGGAGGGGTCAGTGATCGGTGTTGGGGGGACGGGTCGGTGTTGGGGGACGGGTCGGTGTTGGGGGGAGGGGTCGGTGTTGGGGGGAGGGGTCGGTGTTGGGGGAGGAGTCGGTGTTGGGGGAGGGGTCGGTGTTGGGGGGGAGGGGTCGGTGTTGGGGGGAGGGGTCCGTGTTGGGGGGAGGGGTCGGTGATAGGGGGACGGGTCGGTGTTGGGGGGACGGGTCGGTGTGGGGGGAGGGGTCGGTGATGGGGGGAGGGGTCGGTGATCGGTGTTGGGGGGAGGGGTCCGTGTTGGGGGGAGGGGTCCGTGTTGGGGGGAGGGGTCCGTGTTGGGGGGAGGGGTCCGTGTTGGGGGGAGGGGTCAGTGATCGGTGTTGGGGGGAGGGGTCGTGTTGGGGGAGGGGTCGGTGGTGGGGGAGGGGTCGGTGGTGGGGGAGGGGTCGGTGGTGGGGGAGGGGTCGGTGTTGGGGGAGGGGTCGGTGTTGGGGGAGGGGTCCGTGTTGGGGGAGGGGTCCGTGTTGGGGGAGGGGTCCGTGTTGGGGGAGGGGTCCGTGTTGGGGGAGGGGTCCGTGTTGGGGGAGGGGTCCGTGTTGGGGGAGGGGTCCGTGTTGGGGGAAGGGTCGGTGTTGGGGGGGAAGGGTCGGTGTTGGGGGAGGGGTCAGTGTTGGGGGAGGGGTCAGTGATCGGTGTTGGGGGGAGGGGTCCGTGTTGGGGGAGGGGTCTGTGTTGGGGGGAGGGGTCGGTGTTGGAGGAGGGGTCAGTGATCGGTGTTGGGGGGAGGGGTCGGTGTTGGGGGGGAGGGGTCAGTGTTGGGGGAGGGGTCGGTGTTGGGGGAGGGGTCGGTGTTGGGGGAGGGGTCAGTGATCGGTGTTGGGGGGAGGGGTCGTGTTGGGGGAGGGGTCGGTGGTGGGGGAGTGGTCAGTGTTGGGGGGGAGGGGTCGGTGTTGGGGGGGAGGGGTCGGTGTTGGGGGGAGGGGTCGTGTTGGTGGAGGGGTCGGTGGTGGGGGAGGGGTCGGTGGTGGGGGAGGGGTCGGTGTTGGGGGAGGGGTCGGTGTTGGGGGAGGGGTCGGTGTTGGGGGAGGGGTCGGTGATCGGTGTTGGGGGGAGGGGTCGTGTTGGGGGGGAGGGGTCGGTGTTGGGGGAGGGGTCAGTGATCGGTGTTGGGGGGAGGGGTCGTGTTGGGGGAGGGGTCAGTGATCGGTGTTGGGGGGGAGGGGTCGGTGTTGGGGGAGGGGTCAGTGATCGGTGTTGGGGGGAGGGGTCGGTGGTGGGGGAGTGGTCAGTGTTGGGGGAGGGGTCGGTGGTGGGGGAGGGGTCCGTGTTGGGGGAGGGGTCCGTGTTGGGGGAGGGGTCAGTGATCGGTGTTGGGGGTCGGTGTTGGGGGAGGGGTCGGTGTTGGGGGAGGGGTCAGTGTTGGGGGAGGGGTCAGTGTTGGGGGAGGGGTCAGTGTTGGGGGAGGGGTCAGTGTTGGGGGAGGGGTCAGTGTTGGGGGAGGGGTCAGTGTTGGGGGAGGGGTCAGTGATCGGTGTTGGAGGAGGGGTCTGTGTTGGGGGGAGGGGTCGGTGTTGGGGGGAGGGGTCAGTGATCGGTGTTGGGGGGAGGGGTCGGTGTTGGGGGGGAGGGGTCTGTGTTGGGGGAGGGGTCGGTGTTGGGGGAGGGGTCAGTGATCGGTGTTGGGGGGAGGGGTCGTGGTGGGGGAGTGGTCAGTGTTGGGGGAGGGGTCGGTATTGGGGGGGAGGGGTCGGTGTTGGGGGGGAGGGGTCGGTGTTGGGGGAGGGGTCGGTGTTGGGGGAGGGGTCGGTGATCGGTGTTGGGGGGAGGGGTCGTGTTGGGGGGGAGGGGTCAGTGTTGGGGGAGGGGTCGGTGTTGGGGGAGGGGTCGGTGATCGGTGTTGGGGGGAGGGGTCGTGTTGGGGGGAGGGGTCGGTGTTGGGGGAGGGGTCAGTGATCGGTGTTGGGGGGAGGGGTCAGTGTTGGGGGAGGGGTCTGTGTTGGGGGGAGGGGTCGGTGTTGGAGGAGGGGTCAGTGATCGGTGTTGGGGGGAGGGGTCGTGTTGGGGGGGAGGGGTCAGTGTTGGGGGAGGGGTCGGTGTTGGGGGAGGGGTCAGTGATCGGTGTTGGGGGGAGGGGTCGGTGTTGGGGGAGGGGTCAGTGATCGGTGTTGGGGGGAGGGGTCGGTGGTGGGGGAGTGGTCAGTGTTGGGGGAGGGGTCGGTGGTGGGGGAGGGGTCCGTGTTGGGGGAGGGGTCGGTGTTGGGGGAGGGGTCAGTGTTGGGGGAGGGGTCAGTGTTGGGGGAGGGGTCAGTGTTGGGGGAGGGGTCAGTGTTGGGGGAGGGGTCAGTGTTGGGGGAGGGGTCAGTGATCGGTGTTGGAGGAGGGGTCTGTGTTGGGGGGAGGGGTCGGTGTTGGGGGGAGGGGTCAGTGATCGGTGTTGGGGGGAGGGGTCGGTGTTGGGGGGGAGGGGTCTGTGTTGGGGGAGGGGTCGGTGTTGGGGGAGGGGTCAGTGATCGGTGTTGGGGGGAGGGGTCGTGGTGGGGGAGTGGTCAGTGTTGGGGGAGGGGTCGGTATTGGGGGGGAGGGGTCGGTGTTGGGGGGGAGGGGTCGGTGTTGGGGGAGGGGTCGGTGATCGGTGTTGGGGGGAGGGGTCGTGTTGGGGGGGAGGGGTCAGTGTTGGGGGAGGGGTCGGTGTTGGGGGAGGGGTCGGTGATCGGTGTTGGGGGGAGGGGTCGTGTTGGGGGGAGGGGTCGGTGTTGGGGGAGGGGTCAGTGATCGGTGTTGGGGGGAGGGGTCAGTGTTGGGGGAGGGGTCTGTGTTGGGGGGAGGGGTCGGTGTTGGAGGAGGGGTCAGTGATCGGTGTTGGGGGGAGGGGTCGTGTTGGGGGGGAGGGGTCAGTGTTGGGGGAGGGGTCGGTGTTGGGGGAGGGGTCAGTGATCGGTGTTGGGGGGAGGGGTCGGTGTTGGGGGGAGGGGTCGGTGATCGGTGTTGGGGGGAGGGGTCGGTGGTGGGGGAGGGGTCAGTGATCGGTGTTGGGGGAGGGGTCCGTGGTGGGGGAGGGGTCAGTGATCGGTGTTGGGGGAGGGGTCCGTGTTGGGGGGAGGGGTCGGTGTTGGGGGGGAGGGGTCGGTGATGGGGGGAGGGGTCGATGGTGGGGGAGTGGTCAGTGTTGGGGGAGGGGTCGGTGTTGAATGTCAGAGTCGGTCGCAGTCTCTCCGGTGATCTCCTCATACATACACTGTCCGGTGATCTCTGTCGGTCTCCGGTACACACGATATTCGGTAATCTCTGTCGGTATTCGGTGATCTCTGTCTATTCCCTGTATCCCGGCACCCGGATATGAAGTTACTACACTCAGGTACGTATTTCCGGTTCCGGTGGATGGGGAGGGGCGTTTCTTACTTCGCTCCGCCTTCCTACGTCATTTTCAGCCACCCAATAGAACATCTCTTGCCCACAACCAAGATGGCGCCGTCTGTCCAATAAATGAAGAGGGGGAGGGGTCAGTTATCGGTGTTGGGGGTGGGGTCAGTGTTGGGGGGAGGGGTCAGTGATGGGTGTTGGGGGGGTGTCTGCACTCTATAGGGTTGTATTAGGAGAGGCAGCAGATCCTGACATAGGAAAACTAACCCTGTGACGAAAATGTTCAGGACGGCGCCATATTACTGAGGACCTGAGGATTGTTTACTGCTCGGTTAACTGTCACAGCTGCTCTGGTCATGCGCAGTACACTAAACAGAAAAGTCCGCATCGCCGCCATTTTTTTGAAGACCTATATAATTATCTCCCTTATAATGGCGGCGGACTGGGCATGCGCTGTAGCTCATGCAAACACTATGCTTCCATCTGCTGGCTGAACCTGGTAACGCTCACTCTAATGTTCTATACACAGAATATGACTGCTGCTCTGCTGCCACCTTATGGTTGAATGTGGTAGCATTTCGTATTTCTAAGTACACAATATGTACAAAAATGGGGATGTATCATAACACAGAGCGGTGCTGTGTTATACATATTAACCATATATGTGTGCCACGTCCTGAAACTGTATTAGCAAATGAAGAACCAAAAAGGGGACTTTGGACTTTGCAGGCACAGTAACAACAAGTATATATAACAAAAATAATTTATTGAAAAAACATATAAATAGGACAACAATTTAAAAACCACAAATCACATCTATGTAAGGAGATATTTAGTGGAACCATTGCTATACAAAACCATTTAATTGTGTGATAACTCGGACATGAGGATATTCATCCAGAGTAACAACAGGTCTGAGAAGATGGTTGGAAAGCAGGTCAGCGAATGATTAGTTCATATCATGCAGATGCTCAGTGCTCAACATGTTTCATGTGTCTTTACGCTTCTTCAGGAGCAGAAAGTGTGTTGTGGCTATCAAAATACATAATTAGTATATAAGACCATAAAAACAACATATAAAACAAGGCAAAGCAAAATACTACGATACACGACAGTCCGTGCTGATCAGACCAAAGCGATAAAGGATGGGACACCAAAAAAGGGGCAATGAAAGGTTACCATGGGGGCGTGCACAACATGCTACTATTATTGTATCTGAAAGATGTGTCATTGTAAAATGCTTCCATCTGGTGGATGAACCTGGTATGACTCCCTCTGAAGGATAGAATATTATATTTCCCCAATACAATCAGGCATAGGAAGGAGCTGCAGATGAACAATTTGTAACACCCACAGCAGACACAATTGTATTGAAGATCTCCTCATTGTGGAAGCAATAGAAGCAGAACTTGCTATGTGGAAAAGCTGTTATTTGGAGAATGTCTGCGGCCCCCTAACCCAAATGGGGGTGTATGGGGTGAATAAGAAGATGGAATGGGGATCTGGGGGGTTTATGGGGGGGAATGGAATGGGGTTAATGGGGGCCTGGTGGGTGTATTGGGGGGTAGCGGGATGGAAAAGAGGTGATGGGAGCCTGGAGTTGATAAGGAGGTAATAGAGGAATGAAATTGGGGCCTAGGGGTGTGTATTGAGGGATAGAGGATGGAATGGGGGTGTATGGTGATAGTAGGGGGATGGAATGATAGTGGGGGGAAATAGGGGATGAAATGGGGGTCTGGGGGTGTATTTGGGGATAGTATGGGGGGACTAGTCCGATGGAATAGGGGTCTGGGGATGTATTTGGTGATGGAATGGAGGTCTGGGGGGACTAGTTGGATGGAATAGGATCTGGGGATGTATGGGGGTCTGAGGGGTGATAGAGGGAGTAGGGAGATGCAGTGGGGGTGATGGGTGTATGGGGGGAATAGAGGGATGTCATGGGGGCCTGAGGGGTGTATGGGTGAAGGGGGGTGTATGGGGGAAATAGGAGGTTGGAATGGGGAAGATGGTGGGGGTGTATGGGTAAAGGGGGTGATGGTGGCTGAGGGGTGTAATGGGGGGTCAGGGTATAAATAATAGCGGATGGCATTGTCTGTAGAATAGTCCCGAATGTAAACTATCACCAGCATTGCATGGTAATAGTTACATAGTTACATAGTAGGTGAGGTTGAAAAAAGACACACGTCCATCAAGTCCAACCTATGTGTGTGATTATATGTCAGTATTACATTATATATCTCTGTATGTTGTGGTCATTCAGGTGATTATCTAATAGTTTCTTGAAGCTATCAATGCTCTCCGCTGAGACCACCGCCTGTGGAAGGGAATTCCACATCCTTACCGCTCTTACAGTAAAGAACCCTCTACGTAGTTTAAGGTTAAACCTCTTTTCTTCTAATTGTAATGAGTGGCCCCGAGTCTTATTAAACTCTCTTCTGCGAAAAAGTTTTATCCCTATTGTGGGGTCACCAGTACAGTATTTGTAAATTGAAATCATATCCCCTCTCAAGCGTCTCTTCTCCAGAGAGAATAAGTTCAACGCTCGCAACCTTTCCTCATAACTAAGATCCTCCAGACCCTTTATTAGCTTTGTTGCCCTTCTTTGTACACGCTCCATTTCCAGTACATCCTTCCTGAGGACTGGTGCCCAGAACTGGACAGCATACTCCAGGTGCGGCCGGACCAGAGTCTTGTAGAGCGGGAGAATTATCGTTTTATCTCTGGAGTTGATCCCCCTTTTAATACATGTCAATATTCTGTTTGCCTTAGCAGCAGCTTGGCATTGCATGTCATTGCTGAGCCTATCATCTACTAGGACCCCCAGGTCCTTTTCCATCCTAGATCCCCCCAGAGGTTCTCCCCCCAGTGTATAGACTGCATTCATATTTTTGCCACCCAAATGCATTATTTTACATTTTTCTACATTGAACCTCATTTGCCATGTAGTCGCCCACCCCATTAATTTGTTCAGGTCTTTTTGCAAGGTTTCCACATCCTGCGGAGAAGTTATTGCCCTGCTTAGCTTAGTATCGTCTGCAAATACAGAGATTGAACTGTTTATCCCATCCTCCAGATCGTTTATAAACAAATTAAATAGGATTGGTCCCAGCACATAACCCTGGGGAACCCCACTACCCACCCCTGACCATTCTGAGTACTTCCCATTTATCACCACCCTCTGAACACGCCCTTGTAGCCAGTTTTCAATCCAGGTACTCACCCTATGGTCCATGCCAACGGACCCTATTTTGTACAGTAAACGTTTATGGGGAACTGTGTCAAATGCTTTTGCAAAATCCAGATACACCACGTCTACGGGACTTCCTTTATCTAGATGGCAACTCACCTCCTCATAGAAGGTTAATAGATTGGTTTGGCAAGAACGATTCTTCATGAATCCATGCTGATTACTGCTAATGATATAGTTCTTATTACTAAAATCTTGTATATAGTCCCTTATCATCCCCTCCAAGATTTGACATACTATTGATGTTAGGCTAACACGTCTGTAATTCACAGGGATGTTTTTTGGGCCCTTTTTAAATATTGGTGCTACATTGGCTTTTCTCCAATCAGCTGGTACCATTCCAGTCAGTAGACTATCTGTAAAAATTAGGAACAACGGTCTGGCAATCACCTGACTGAGTTCCCTAAATACCCTCGGATGCAAGCCATCTGGTCCCGGTGATTTATTAATGTTAAGTTTCTCAAGTCTATTTTTAATTCCGTCCTCTGTTAACCATGGAGGTGCTTCCTGTGTTGTGTCATGAGGATAAACACTGCAGTTTTGGTTACTGAAGAATAATACAGAAATAGGAGATTTATTGCCCCCAGACAGTGTGACATTTTAGGACCCCTGATGACCCTTTTCACAGGCCGCACTCACAATGTTTTCTGGATAATAAATGTCATAATTTTGTATTCTTACAATGGTGGGCTGGAGATAGTTTGTATTTTCCTCCCCCCATGGGACCCCCCAGCATGTCCTCCCTCACACACATCACACACTCATTGCTCATCTCTTACTCTAAGACTTCTGAATGACTGTGAAGTGAAGTCTCTGCAGCAAGCAAGCTGCCAGTGAGGTCCACACAGCCGGGAACTTTGTCCATATTCAGAGAGATGAGTGGGAAGTACTTTGTCTGTAAAAATAAAACTGGACTGGGAACCATTAAACCATGACTGGTGAGTCTCACTAACTGATAATAATATTCTCTTTTCAGCAGAATGAAGGAACAACCTGAGGAAAAAATCTGAGGGGCCCCATTAGACTGACCCCCCGACTTCAGCATCAAGATGGATAGAATGTCTTCTGCATGAGACGGAGCAGTAGTTGGTTATAAAATTTACAGGGGGGACTATATGGGATGGGGTGTAGGGTACCTCCAGACATAGATGGACAGAGGAGGACAGTGATATAGAGGGGAGGGATGAGGGTGTAGGGTATCTCCAGACATAGATGGATAGATGAGGACAGTGAGATAGAGGGGAGGGATGGGGGTGTAGGGGTCCTCCAGACATAGATGGATAGATAAGGACAGTGAGATAGAGGGGATGGATGGGGGTGTAGGGTGCCTCCAGTCATAGATAAACAGATGAGGACAGTGATATAGAGGGGAGGGATGGGGGTGTAGGGTACCTCCAGACATAGATAAACAGATGAGGACAGTGATATAGAGGGGAGGGATGGGGGTGTAGGGTGCCTCCAGACATAGATGAACAGGTGAGGACAGTGATATAGAGGGGAGGGATGGGGGTGTAGGGGTCCTCCAGACATAGATGGATAGATGATGACAGTGAGATAGAGGGGATGGATGGGGGTGTAGGGTACCTCCAGACACAGATAAACAGATGAGGACAGTGATATAGAGGGGAGGGATGGGGGTGTAGGGTACCTCCAGACATAGATGGACAGATGAGGACAGTAAGATAGAGGGGAGGGATGGGGGTGTAGGGTACCTCCAGACATAGATGGACAGATGAGGACAGTGAGATAGAGGGGAGGGATGGGGGTGTAGGGTATCTCCAGACATAGATGGATAGATGAGGACAGTGATATAGAGGGGAGGGATGGGGGTGTAGGGTGCCTCCAGACATAGATGGACACATGAGGACGGAGAGATAGAGGGGAGGGATGGGGGTGTAGGGTACCTTCAGACATAGATGGACAGATGAGGATGGAGAGATAGAGGGGATGGATGGGGGTGTACGGTGCCTCCAGACATAGATGAGATGAGGACAGTGAGATAGAGGGGAGGGATGGGGGTGTAGGGTGCCTCCACACATAGATGGACAGATGATGACGGTGAGATAGAGGGGAGGGATGGGAGTGTAGGGTACCTCCAGACATAGATATAGATGAGGACAGTGAGATAGAGGGGAGGAATGGGGTGCAGGGGGCCTCCAGACATAGATGGACCGATGAGGACAGTGATATAGAGGGGAGGGATGGGGGTGTAGGGGGCCTCCAGACATGGATGGACAGATGAGGACAGTGATATAGAGGGGAGGGATGGGAGTGTAGGGTGCCTCCAGACATAGATGGACAGATGAGGACAATGAGATAGAGGGGAGGGATGGGGGTGTAGGGTACCTCCAGACATAGATGGATAGATGAGGACAGTGAGATAGAGGGGAGGGATGGGGGTGTAGGGGGCCTCCAGACATGGATGGACAGATGAGGACAGTGATATAGAGGGGAGGGATGGGAGTGTAGGGTGCCTCCAGACATAGATGGACAGATGAGGACAATGAGATAGAGGGGAGGGATGGGGGTGTAGGGTACCTCCAGACATAGATGGATAGATGAGGACAGTGAGATAGAGGGGAGGGATGGGGGTGTAGGGTGCCTCCAGACATAGATGGACAGATGAGGACGGTGAGATAGAGGGGAGGGATGGGGGTGTAGGGGGCCTCCAGACATAGATGGACAGATGAGGACGGTGAGATAGAGGGGGGAGGGATGGGGGTGTAGGGTAAATCCAGACATAGATGGACAGATGATGACAGTGATATAGAGGGGAGGTTATGGGGGTGTAGGGTACCTCCAGACATAAATGGAAAGATGAGGACAGTGAGATAGAGCGGAGGGATGGGGGTGTAGGGTGCCTCCAGACATAGATGGACACATGAGGACGGAGAGATAGAGGGGAGGGATGGGGTGTAGGGTACCTTCAGACATAGATGGACAGATGAGGATGGAGAGATAGAGGGGATGGATGGGGGTGTAGGGTGCCTCCAGACATAGATGAGATGAGGACAGTGAGATACAGGGGAGGGATGGGAGTGTAGGGTGCCTCCAGACATAGATGGATAGATGAGGACAGTGATATAGAGGGGATGGATGGGGGTGTAGGGTGCCTCCAGACATAGATAAACAGATGAGGACAGTGATATAGAGGGGAGGGATGGGGGTGTAGGGTACCTCCAGACATAGATGGATAGATGAGGACAGTGATATAGAGGGGATGGATGGGGGTGTAGGGTGCCTCCAGACATAGATAAACAGATGAGGACAGTGATATAGAGGGGAGGAATGGGGGTGTAGGGGGCCTCCAGACATAGATGCTCAGGTGATGAGAGTGATTTAGAGTGGAAGGATGGGGGTGTAGGGTACCTCCAGATGTAGATGCTCAGGTGATGACAGTGAGATAGAGGGGAGGGATGGGGGTGTAGGGTACCTCCAGACATAGATGGACAGATGAGGACAGTGAGATAGAGGGGAGGGATGGGGGTGTAGGGTTCCTCCAGACATAGATGGACAGATGAGGACAGGGAGATAGAGAGGAGGGATGGGGGTGTAGGGGTCCTCCAGACATAGATGGATAGATGAGGACAGTGAGATGGAGGGGATGGATTGGGGAGTAGGGTGCCTCCAGACATAGATGGACAGATGAAGACAGTGATATAGAGGGGAGGGATGGGGGTGTAGGGTACCTCCAGACATAGATGGACAGATGAGGACAGTGAGATAGAGGGGAGGGATGGGGGTGTAGGGTGCCTCCAGACATAGATGGACAGATGAGGACAGTGAGATAGAGGGGATGGATGGGGGTGTAGGGTGCCTCCAGATATAGATGGACAGATGAGGACAGTGAGATAGAGGGGAGGGATGGGGGTGTAGAGTACCTCCAGACATAGATGGACAGATGAGGACAGTGAGATAGAGGGGAGGGATGGGGGTGTAGGGTACTTCCAGACATGTATTGACAGATCGGGACAGTGAAATAGAAGGAATGGATGGGGTTGTAGGGTACCTCCAGACATAGATGCTCAGGTGATGACAGTGAGATAGAGGGGATGGATAGGGGTGTAGGGGGCCTCCAGTCATAGATGAGATGAGGACAGTGAGATAGAGGGGAGGGATGGGGGTGTAGGGTGCCTCCAGACATAGATGGACAGATGAGGACAGTGAGATAGAGGGGAGGGATGGGGGTGTAGGGGGCCTCCAGTCATAGATGAGATGAGGACAGTGAGATAGAGGGGAGGGATGGGGGTGTAGGGTGCCTCCAGACATAGATGGACAGATGAGGACAGTGAGATAGAGGGGAGGGATGGGGGTGTAGGGTGCCTCCAGACATAGATGGACAGATGAGGACAGTGAGATAGAGGGGAGGGATGGGGGTGTAGTGGGCCTCCAGACATAGATGAGATGAGGACAGTGAGATAGAGGGGAGGGATGGGGGTGTAGGGTGCCTCCAGACATAGATGGATAGATGAGGACAGTGAGATAGAGGGGAGGGATGGGGGTGTAGGGTGCCTCCAGACATAGATGGATAGATGAGGACAGTGAGATAGAGGGGAGGGATGGGGGTGTAGGGTACCTCCAGACATAGATGGACAGATGATGACAGTGATATAGAGGGGAGGGATGGGGGTGTAGGGTGCCTCCAGACATAGATGGACAGATGAGGACAGTGAGATAGAGGGGAGGGATGGGGGTGTAGGGTGCCTCCAGACATAGATGAACAGATGAGGACGGAGAGATAGAGGGGAGGGATGGGGGTGTAGGGTGCCTCCACACATAGATGGACAGATGATGACAGTGAGATAGAGGGGAGGGATGGGGGTGTAGGGTGCCTCCAGACATAGATGGACAGATGAGGACAGTGAGATAGAGGGGAGGGATGGGGGTGTAGGGGGCCTCCAGACATAGATGGACAGATGAGGACGGTGAGATAGAGGGGAGGGATGGGGGTGTAGGGTACCTCCAGACATGGATGGGCAGATGAGGACGGTGAGATAGAGGGGAGGGATGGGGGTGTAGGGTACCTCCAGACATAGATGGACAGATAATGACAGTGATATAGAGGGGAGGTTATGGGGGTGTAGGGTACCTCCAGACATAAATGGAAAGATGAGGACAGTGAGATAGAGCGGAGGGATGGAGGTGTAGGGTGCCTCCAGACATAGATGAACAGATGAGGACGGAGAGATAGAGGGGAGGGATGGGGGTGTAGGGTACCTTCAGACATAGATGGACAGATGAGGATGGAGAGATAGAGGGGATGGATGGGGGTGTAGGGTGCCTCCAGACATAGATGGACAGATGAGGACAGTGAGATAGAGGGGAGGGATGGGGTGTAGGGTGCCTCCAGACATAGATGGACAGATGAGGACAGTGAGATAGAGGGGAGGGATGGGGGTGTAGGGTACCTCCAGACATAGATGGACAGATGAGGACAGTGAGATAGAGGGGATGGATGGGGTGTAGGGTACCTCCAGACATAGATGGACAGATGAGGACAGTGATATAGAGGGGATGGATGGGGGTGTAGGGTACCTCCAGACATAGATGGACAGATGAGGACAGTGAGATAGAGGGGAGGGATGGGGGTGTAGGGTACCTCCAGACATAGATGAACAGATGAGGACGGAGAGACAGAGTGGAGGGATGGGGGTGTAGGGTTCCTCCAGACATAGATGGACAGATGAGGACAGTGAGATTGAGGGGAGGGATGGGGGTGTAGGGTACCTCAAGATATAGATGGACAGATGAGGACAGTGAGATCGAGGGGAGGGATGGGGGGTGTAGGGGGCCTCCAGACATAAATGGACAGATGAGGACAGTGAGATAGAGGGGATGGATGGGGGTGTAGGGTGCCTCCAGACATAGATGGACAGATGAGGACGGAGAGATAGAGGGGATGGATGGGGGTGTAGGGTACCTCAAGATATAGATGGACAGATGAGAACAGTGAGATCGAGGGGAGGGATGGGGGGTGTAGGGGGCCTCCAGACATAAATGGACAGATGAGGACAGTGAGATAGAGGGGATGGATGGGGGTGTAGGGTGCCTCCAGACATAGATGGACAGATGAGGACAGTGAGATAGAGGGGATGGATGGGGGTGTAGGGTGCCTCCAGACATAGATGGACAGATGAGGACAGTGAGATAGAGGGGATGGATGGGGGTGTAGGATACCTCCAGACATAGATGGATAGATGAGGACAGTGACATAGAGGGGAGGGATGGGGGGGTACCTCCAGACATAGATGGACAGATGAGGACAGTGATATAGAGGGGAGGGATGGGGTGTAGGGTACCTCCAGACATAGATGGAGAGATGAGGACAGTGAGATAGAGGGGAGGGATGGGGGTGTAGAGGGCCTCCAGACATAGATGGACAGATGAGGACAGTGATATAGAGGGGAGGGATGGGGGTGTAGGGTACCTCAAGACATAGATGGACAGATGAGGACAGCGAGATAGAGGGGAGGGATGGGGGTGTAGGGTACCTCCAGACATAGATGGACAGATGAGGACAGTGATATAGAGGGGAGGGATGGGGGTGTAGGGTACCTCCAGACATAGATGGACAGATGAGGACAGTGATATAGAGGGGAGGGATGGGGGTGTAGGGTACCTCCATAGATGGACAGATGAAGACAGTGACATAGAGGGGAGGGGTGGGGATGTAGGGTACCTCCAGACATAGATGGACAAATGAGGACGGAGAGATAGAGGGGAGGGATGGGGGTGTAGGGGGCCTCCAGACATAGATGGACAGATGAGGACAGTGATATAGAGGGGAGGGATGGGGGTGTAGGGTACCTCCAGACATAGATGGACAGATGAGGACAGTGATATAGAGGGGAGGGATGGGGGTGTAGGGTACCTCCATAGATGGACAGATGAGGACAGTGAGATAGAGGGGATGGATGGGGTGTAGGGTGCCTCCAGACATAGATGGACAGATGAGGACAGTGATATAGAGGGGAGGGATGGGGGTGTAGGGTGCCTCCAGACATAGATGGACAGATGAGGACAGTGATATAGAGGGGATGGATGGGGGTGTAGGGTACCTCCAGAAATGGATGTACAGATGAGGACAGTGAGATAGAGGGGAGGGATGGGGGTGTAGGGGGCCTCCAGACATAGATGGACAGATGAGGACGGAGAGATAGAGGGGATGGATAGGGGTGTAGGGTACCTCCAGACATAGATGGACAGATGAGGACAGTGAGATAGAGGGGAGGGATGGGGGTGTAGGGTGCCTCCAGACATAGATGGACAGATGAGGACAGTGATATAGAGGGGAGGGATGGGGGTGTAGGGTGCCTCCAGACATAGATGGTCAGATGAGGACAGTGATATAGAGGGGAGGGATGGGGGTGTAGGGTGCCTCCAGACATAGATGGACAGATGAGGACAGTGAGATAGAGGGGAGGGATGGGGGTGTAGGGTACCTCCAGACATAGATGGACAGATGAGGACAGTGAGATAGAGGGGATGGATGGGGTGTAGGGTGCCTCCAGACATAGATGGACAGATGAGGACAGTGATATAGAGGGGATGGATGGGGGTGCAGGGTACCTCCAGACATAGATGGACAGATGAGGACAGTGATATAGAGGGGATGGATGGGGGTGTAGGGTACCTCCAGAAATGGATGTACAGATGAGGACAGTGAGATAGAGGGGAGGGATGGGGTGTAGGGGGCCTCCAGACATAGATGGACAGATGAGGACGGAGAGATAGAGGGGATGGATGGGGGTGTAGGGTACCTCAAGACATAGATGGACAGAGGAGGACAGTGATATAGAGGGGATGGATGGGGGTGTAGGGTACCTCCAGACATAGATGTACAGATGAGGACAGTGAGATAGAGGGGAGGGATTGGGGTGTAGGGTGCCTCCAGACATAGATGGTCAGATGAGGACAGTTAGATGGAGGGGAGGGATGGGGTGTAGGGTGCCTCCAGACATAGATGGAAAGATGAGGACAGTGAAATAGAGGGGAGGGGTGGGGCTGTAGGGTGCATCCAGACATAGATGTTTAGGTGGTGACAGTGAGATAGAGGGGATGGATGGGGGTGTAGGGTTCCTCCAGACATAGATGGAAAGATGAGGACAGTGATATAGAGGGGAGGGATGGGGGTGTAGGGTACCTCCAGACATAGATGGATAGATGAGGACAGTGATATAGAGGGGAGGGATGGGGGTGTAGGGTGCCTCCAGACATAGATGGTCAGATGAGGACAGTGATATAGAGGGGAGGGATGGGGGTGTAGGGTGCCTCCAGACATAGATGGACAGATGAGGACAGTGAGATAGAGGGGAGGGATGGGGGTGTAGGGTACCTCCAGACATAGATGGACAGATGAGGACAGTGAGATAGAGGGGATGGATGGGGTGTAGGGTGCCTCCAGACATAGATAGACAGATGAGGACAGTGGGATAGAGGGGATGGATGGGGTGTAGGGTGCCTCCAGACATAGATAGACAGATGAGGACAGTGATATAGAGGGGATGGATGGGGGTGCAGGGTACCTCCAGACATAGATGGACAGATGAGGACAGTGATATAGAGGGGATGGATGGGGGTGTAGGGTACCTCCAGAAATGGATGTACAGATGAGGACAGTGAGATAGAGGGGAGGGATGGGGGTGTAGGGGGCCTCCAGACATAGATGGACAGATGAGGACGGAGAGATAGAGGGGATTGATGGGGGTGTAGGGTACCTCAAGACATAGATGGACAGAGGAGGACAGTGATATAGAGGGGATGGATGGGGGTGTAGGGTACCTCCAGACATAGATGTACAGATGAGGACAGTGAGATAGAGGGGAGGGATGGGGGTGTAGGGTGCCTCCAGACATAGATGGTCAGATGAGGACAGTTAGATGGAGGGGAGGGATGGGGTGTAGGGTGCCTCCAGACATAGATGGACAGATGAGGACAGTGAAATAGAGGGGAGGGATGGGGCTGTAGGGTGCATCCAGACATAGATGTTTAGGTGGTGACAGTGAGATAGAGGGGATGGATGGGGGTGTAGGGTTCCTCCAGACATAGATGGACAGATGAGGACAGTGAGATAGAGGGGAGGGATGGGGGTGTAGGGTGCCTCCAGACATAGATGGACAGATGAGGACAGTGATATAGAGGGGAGGGATGGGGGTGTAGGGTGCCTCCAGACATAGATGGACAGATGAGGACAGTGATATAGAGGGGAGGGATGGGGGTGTAGGGTGTCTCCAGACATAGATGGACAGAGGAGGACAGTGATATAGAGGGGAGGGATGGGGGTGTAGGGTACCTCCAGACATAGATGGACAGATGAGGACAGTGAGATAGAGGGGAGGGATGGGGGTGTAGGGTACCTCCAGACATAGATGGACAGATAAAGACAATGAGATAGAGGGGAGGGATGGGGGTGTAGGGGGCCTCCAGACATAGATGGATAGATGATGACAGTGATATAGAGGGGCGGGATGGGGGTGTAGGGGGCCTTCAGACATAGATGGATAGATGAGGACAGTGATATAGAGGGGAGGGGTGGGGGTGTAGGGTTCCTCCAGACATGGATGGACAGATGAGGACAGTGATATAGAGGGGAGGGATGGGGGTGTAGGGTACCTCCAGACATAGATGGATAGATGAGGACAGTGATATAGAGGGGAGGGATGGGGGTGTAGGGTGCCTCCAGACATAGATGGACAGATGAGGACAGTGAGATAGAGGGGAGGGATGGGGGTGTAGGGTTCCTCCAGACATGGATGGACAGATGAGGACAGTGATATAGAGGGGAGGGATGGGGGTGTAGGGTACCTCCAGACATAGATGGATAGATGAGGACAGTGATATAGAGGGGAGGGATGGGGGTGTAGGGTGCCTCCAGACATAGATGGACAGATGAGGACAGTGAGATAGAGTGGAGGGGTGGGGGTGTAGGGTACCTCCAGACATAGATGGACAGATGAGGACAGTGAGATAGAGGGGAGGGATGGGGGTGTAGGGGTCCTCCAGACATAGATGGACAGATGAGGACAGTGATATAGAGGGGAGGGATGGGGGTGTAGGGTGCCTCCAGACATAGATGCACATATGAAGACAGTGAGATAGAGGGGGGGATGGGGGTGTAGGGTTCCTCCAGACATAGATGGACAGATGAGGACAGTGATATAGAGGGGAGGGATGGGGGTGTAGGGTACCTCCAGACATAGATGGACAGATGAGGGCAGTGAGATAGAGGGGGGGATGGGGGTGTAGGGTTCCTCCAGACATAGATGGACAGATGATGACAGTGAGATAGAGGGGAGGGATGGGGGTGTAGGGTACCTCCAGACATAGATTGACAGATGAGGATTGAGAGCTAGAGGGCAGGGATGGGGGTGTAGGGTACCTCCAGACATAGATGGACAGATGAGGACAGTGAGATAGAGGGGAGGGATGGGGGTGTAGGGTGTCTCCAGACATAGATGGACAGATGAGGACAGTGATATAGAGGGGAGGGATGGGGGTGTAGGGTACCTCCAGACATAGATGGACAGATGAGGACAGTGAAATAGAGGGGAGGGGTGGGGCTGTAGGGTGCCTCCAGACATAGATGGACAGATGAGGACAGTGATATAGAGGGGAGGGATGGGGGTGTAGGGTGCCTCAAGACATAGATGGACAGATGAGGACAGTGATATAGAGGGGAGGGATGGGGGTGTAGGGTGCCTCCAGACATAGATGGACAGATGAGGACAGTGATATAGAGGGGAGGGATGGGGGTGTAGGGTTCCTCCAGACATAGATGGACAGATGAGGACAGTGATATAGAGGGGAGGGATGGGGGTGTAGGGTACCTCCAGACATAGATGGATAGATGAGGACAGTGATATAGAGGGGAGGGATGGGGGTTTAGGGTGCCTCCAGACATAGATGGACAGATGAGGACAGTGAGATAGAGGGGAGGTATGGGGGTGTAGGGGGCCTCCAGACATGGATAGACAGATGAGGACAGTGAGATAGAGGGGAGGGATGGGGGTGTAGGGTACCTCCAGACATAGATGGACAGATGAGGACAGTGAGATAGAGGGGAGGGATGGGGGTGTAGGGTACCTCCAGACATAGATGGACAGATGAGGACAGTGAGATAGAGGGGAGGGATGGGGGTGTAGGGGGCCTCCAGACATAGATGGACAGATGAGGACAGTGAGATAGAGGGGAGGGATGGGGGTGTAGGGGGCCTCCAGACATAGATGGACAGATGAGGACAGTGAGATAAAGGGGAGGGATGGGGGTGTAGGGTACCTCCAGACATAGATGGATAGATGAGGACAGTGAGATAGAGTGGAGGGAAGGGGGTGTAGGGTACCTCCAGACATAGATGGACAGATGAGGACAGTGAGATAGAGGGGATGGATGGGGGTGTAGGGTACCTCCAGACATGTATTGACAGATCAGGACAGTGAGATAGAGGGGAGGGATGGGGGTGTAGGGTATCTCCAGACATAGATGGACAGATGAGGACAGTGAGATAGAGGGGAGGGATGGGGGTGCAGGGTACCTCCAGACATAGATGGACAGATGAGGACAGTGATATAGAAGGGAGGGATGGGGGTGTAAGTTACCTCCAGACATAGATGGACAGATGAGGACAGTGATATAGAGGGGAGGGATGGGGGTGTAGGGTACCTCCAGACATAGATGGACAGATGAGGACAGTGAGATAGAGGGGAGGGATGGGGTGTAGGGTTCCTCCAGACATAGATGGACAGATGAGGACAGTGAGATAGAAGGGAGGGATGGGGGTGTACGGGGCCTCCAGTCATAGATGAGATGATGACAGTGATATAGAGGGGAGGGATGGGGGTGTAGGGTACCTCCAGACATAGATGGACAGATGAGGGCAGTGAGATAAAGGGGAGGGATGGGGGTTTAGGGTGCCTCCAGACATAAATGGACAGATGAGGATGGAGAGATAGAGGGGAGGGATGGGGGTGTAGGGTACCTCCAGACATAGATGGACAGGTGAGGACAGTGATATAGAGGGGAGGGATGGGGGTGTAGGGTACCTCCAGACATAGATGGACAGATGATGACAGTGAGATAGAGGGGAGGGATGGTGATGTAGGGTACTTCCAGACATAGATGGACAGATGAGGACAGTGATATAGAGGGGAGGGATGGGGGTGTAGGGTTCCTCCAGACATAGATGGACAGATGAGGACGGAGATATAGAGGGGAGGGATGGGGGTGTAGGGTGCCTCCAGACATAGATGGACAGATGGGGACAGTGATATAGAGGGAAGGGATGGGGGTGTAGGGTGCCTCCAGACATAGATGGATAGATGAGGACAGTGAGATAGAGGGGAGGGATGGGGGTGTAGGGTTCCTCCAGACATAGATGGACAGATGAGGACAGTGAGATAGAGGGGAGGGATGGGGGTGTAGGGTGTCTCTAGACATAGATGGACAGATGAGGACAGTGATATAGAGGGGAGGGATGGGGGTGTAGGGTGCCTCCAGACATAGATGGACAGATGAGGACAGTGAGATAGAGAGGAGGGATGGGGGTGTAGGGCGCCTCCAGACATAGATGGACAGATGAGGACAGTGATATAGAGGGGAGGGATGGGGGTGTAGGGTGCCTCCAGACATAAACGGACAGATGAGGACGGAGAGATAGAGGGGAGGGATGGGGGTGTAGTGTACCTCCAGACATTCTTTGGTCATCCGCCACAGTTGTTTTGGTGTTGCTGAGCTCACCGGTGCGTTCTTTCTTTTTAAGGATGTTCCAAACAGTTGATTTGGCCACACCTAATGTTTTTGCTATCCCTCTGATGGGTTTGTTTTGTTTTTTTAGCCTAATGATGGCTTGCTTCACTGATAGTGACAGCTCTTTGGATCTCATATTGAGAGTTGACAGTAACAGATTCCAAATGCAAATAGCACACTTGAAATGAACTCTGGACCTTTTGTCTGCTCCTTGTAAATGGGATAATGAGGGAATAACATACACCTGGCCATGGAACAGCTGAGCAGCCAATTGTCCCATAACTTTTGGTCGCTTAAACAGTGGGAAGCTCATATACAAACTGTTGTATTTCCTACACCATTCACCTGATTTGGATGTAAATACCCTGAAATTAAAGCTGAAAGTCTGCAGTTAAACACATCTTGTTTGTTTCATTTCAAATCCATTGTGGTGGTGTATAAAGCCAAAAGATTAGAATTGTGTTGATGTCCCAATATTTATGGAGCTGGCTGTATTTGATACGGACCTCGCGGGCGCTTTGGGGGGCAAGCCAGGATATCCAGCTTCAAGCACCGTCAGGGTTTGTTCTTTAAGTCCGTCCTCAGGCCCAACTGAGGCAACATAGTTCACTGAATTTCTCCTTAAATAGTTGTGGAGAATGCAGCATGCAAGGATTATATGGTTACGTTTATATTCCGCCATGTTGATTGGCGTAAAGAATAGGCGGAACCGGCTGGCCATTATCCCAAAAGCATTGTTCACCACTGTTTTTTTTTTTTTTTTTAAATCTTTATTTAAATTATTTATATCCATACAAAAGAAAACAAAAACAGAAATAGCATTCACATCTTTTCCTCTACAATAATACTTTCCCTTGTATCCCATAAACCCCCCCCCCATCCAACACCCCCCCGAACCCCCCCCCCGCAGACTCTATCCAACCAGGTACTTTTGCCCTCCTATCCCCTTGGTGTCAACATTAGCTCTGCCTCTTCTCCACATATCTCACAGATTCCTTAAAAGCCACCCAACTTGCCCATCTACCTCCCCCAGTCTCATACTCCACATTTGACGGGTCTCTCTCCCTTTTCTCTAAGTTATATGTTTCCTGCACTCTTAGGAACCAATCCTTGATCTTGGGGCCTTCTACCTTTTGCCATTTTTTAGGGATTTCGCTTTTTGCTGCATTCAACAGCACAGGGGTAATGGACCCATTATATTCTCGGTTTCCACCCTCTGAACTGTGAAACAAGCATATCCATGGGTCATACGGGTTGCCCACCACTGTTCTGGCTCTGTCCAGCCGGTAGTTAAAAACCCTCTGCTCAGGGGTGAGGGTCCTCATTGGGAACAGCCGCATCAGGTGTCCACCCAGCCCAAACACTTCATCAGCGACAAAGACAAACAGGAGTCCTTCCATGTTCTCTTCAGCAGGTGGCAATCCCAAGCCACCATTCTGGAGCCGTGTGTAGAACTCTGTCTGGGCAATGACTCCTCCATCCAACATCCGGCCATTCTTCGCCACGTCCACATACAGAAACTCATATGTCGCCGACACCACCGCGGTTGACTTAGCGGTTGGGGGGAGGGAGGGTTCCAAATGATTTTGGGACCCAAAAATAAAGCCACTGGCACGCTGCATGAATTTAAGGACACAAATAACATTTGTACACATTTCAGGGGGTGTTTAAGGTAAAGCACTACAATGGAGCTGACAAAATCCATTGTTAAGTGACTAGGCTAGGTGTGTATGGGCCCAGGATAGCATGCTGGGGAGGTTAGTGAAGGCAAATATGCATGAAGGACAAAAAAGGAACTTTAAAAACTTCATGCATGCATGAGAACAAAGGGGACATCCACAGCATATTACAATCATGGAAATTAGGGAATGATGAAAGAAATACATTAGCAAACATTAAATACATATAATGTGATGTTAAAGGATAAAACTTACCTTAATATAGTCCTTCTGCAGGACCTGGATGATGGCAGAACAGGTCTCTGGGATAATGATCCCCAGAGCCTGGGGAGAGATGCCTGTCGAGAACTTGATGTCCTGCAGACTTCTCCCCATCGCCAAGTACCTTAACGTGACAACTAGCCTCTGCTCCGGAGTGATGGCTTGCCTCATGCAGGTGTCCTGCTTGGTAATATAAGGGGACAGCAAAGCCAACAAACAGTGAAAAACGGGGTCCGTCATCCGGAGATAATTTCTGAAATCATCAGGATTATTCTCACGGATCTCCCGCAACAAAGGCATATGACAGAACTGGTCATGCTGGAGCAATCAAATTTTGGTCCATAAACTCCTCCCCGCCCTGTTCATGGACTGGGCTTGGGTCAAAGTAAGAACCCCAACACCAAGCCCCTGCACAGCACGAACTCTACGATGAGTACGTACCCGCAACATGGCTTCAAAATGGTCGGTTGGTCAAAATGAACTAACAGAAAGCACTGAACAACAGAAAGGCCTGAGAAGAGCGAGCTGAAAATCAGAAACGAGCGGACAAGAGCGCACTGAAAGAACAGATACGAATTGACTACACGCACTGAAAAACAGATACAAACCCACAAGCACAAACTGAAGAACAGTAACAATTGGAAAAGCACAAGGCTGAAAAGCGTGAATCGTCTCTCACCAAACTTCTACTAAACCGAGATTATCAGAAGAAGCGCAAAGGGTTGCGCACTGGCTATTGAACCTCCCTTTTCTAGTGCCGTCATACGTGTTGTACGTCACCGCGTTCTTGACGTTCGGCAGCTCCGACAAGATTTGTGTGACCGTGTGTATGCAAGACAACTTTGAGCCAACATCCGTCAGAAAAAAAACATGGATTTTGTTGTCGGAATGTGTGATTGTGTGTACACGGCATAACCTTCCCGGCTCCCAAACCAAAACACATGAGAGCTTTGTTCATGAAACCAAAACTGCAAAGCAAGGTGGTCTTGTTAAGGTCCCACCACTAACAAACCAGATGGAGTTGAAGGAAGTCCATAGCAATGTGCGTCCATCCGTGTCCGCACAGGGCATGATGCGTTGATCGACCCAAATTCTAGATAGAGTGTTCCAGGGTGGTGAAAAATTTCAAACAAGATGGGAAATGAACAAGAAGGGGGACTTGGATGTGGAGGTAATAGTCATCCAGGGTCAAGGACTTCAAGGCAATATATGGCCCAGCTTCTCGTGGAGAGGAGTGAGAAGGAGGACAGGAGGGCATTGTGGTGCTCCCCTCTCCCCTGGCAACATAAGCAAAATGGGGGATTTCAAACAGGGGGTAGAGAGATCCATTTGTACGGTTTTCACATTCAGCGAGGAGGAGACCTCTGGTGCTGGTTTCGCGGATCCGGAGGCCCTAGGGCAGTAATGGCGAACCTTTTTGAGCCCAAGTGCCCAAACAGCGACACAAAACCAATTTACTTAGTTCAAAGTGCCAACATGGAATTAAACCTACCAGCGTCTCTGTACAGAGGATGGGACTGATCATTCCTCTGAATGAGCCCTAAGGGACCAAAAACTTATGATTCTGCCCAGAAAAAACCTTTTGTGCTTTTTCAAAGGAGTGCATTACGGAATACAGGGCCCTTCCCAAAGCAGTGTCCTCTGCCCCTTCAAATCCCCCCACATACATATCCTACCTGTGTATGAACAGCCAAAGTCCTCCACATTGCCATGCTTCAGTGCCCGAGCCCCTGTACAGGAAGCCGCTCTCCTTTTGGCTCTCCAAGTCCAGGAAGGGAGGATCATTCTTCTCTTCCTTGGTATTTAGAGGCATCGCGCGCTGCTTACAGAAGACACTCCATGTCCTTTCCATTGGGCTGCCCTCAGTGCATGCAGGGAGGGCTTTACTTACATCTGCTGCTCCACTGCCTGATCGCACTCATGATAGGAAAGGAGCCAGCTACTTCGCGCCTGCACGCCAGTGCAAGTGACTGCATTGCTGGAGAATTCCCTCCCCTATCCTGGCGGCGCGCTACGTGCCCACAGAGAGGGCTCAGCATGCCAGCTGTAGCACGGGTGCCATAGGTTTGCCATCACTGCCCTAGGGTATCCACCCAGTGCACTGCATAAACGGCCTTTCAGCAGCTCTGAAGTGCAGTAGAGGATGGGTTAAGGGTTTAGGATGTTAGGATAGGACTGCTGTTAAAGGTATGGGGTTGAGGGTTTGGTGTAAATTTTGGGTTAGGGCCTAGAGGGAAGGAAAGATTAGGGTACACATTATGGTTTTTGGGTGAGCGATAGAGGGGGATAAGGATAAAGTTATTGTGTAACATTGTATGTTTGATATCATAAGAAGTGTCCTACCATTTACAACCACCAGGGGCATCAGAGTAGCGGTACATTGTGTATTTGATATCATAAAAGGTGTCCTACCAGTTATAACCACCAGGGGCATCAGAGTACCGGTGATATCTTATGTGTGATAAGATAGGAGGTGTCCTACCAAGTCAAACCACCAGGGGCATCAGAGTATCCATGCGTATACTACTGCGCATGCTTGGGCTGCCATTTTGCAGGGTTGATAGTTGCAGTGTTTTTCGAGAAAATGACAGCTGCAGCAGACAGGTTTTGGGCTATTTGTTCCAACATGCGTTCCAACATGCGTTCCATGGCGCAATATGCCTTCCACGCACTTTTCAACTTCACTACCAACAGAGCCCATCAGATTGTTCTACAACAGAGGCAGCGGACACCTTACTACAACCAGCTATGTCTTGAATTTCAGAGTACTTTTAGCAATAAAATTAGTGTATATATATATAAATAAATATAGTTTATTGACATGTGTGATGTTGTTTGGATGTTACATTTTGAAAGCCTAAAGGTTTAGCACTGAGCAGTGCGGGGTGTACCAACATGGCCTCCGCCACCTTCCTACTGCTGGGTGTACCAACATGGCCTCCGCCACCTTCCTACTGCTGGGTGTACCAACATGGCCTCTGCCACCTTCCTACTGCTGGGTGTACCAACATGACCTCCGCCACCTTCCTACTGCTGGGTGTACCAACATGGCCTCCGCCACCTTCCTACTGCTGGGTGTACCAACATGGCCTCTGCCACCTTCCTACTGCTGGGTGTACCAACATGACCTCCGCCACCTTCCTACTGCTGGGTGTACCAACATGGCCTCCGCCACCTTCCTACTGCTGGGTGTACCAACATGGCCTCCGCTACCTTCCTACTGCTAGGTGTACCAACATGGCCTCCGCCACCTTCCTACTGCTGGGTGTACCAACATGGCCTCCTCCACCTTCCTGCTGCTGGGTGTACCAACATGGTCTCTGCCACCTTCCTACTGCTGGGTGTACCAACATGGCCTCCGCCACCTTCCTACTGCTGGGTGTACCAACATGGCCTCCACCACCTTCCTGCTGCTGGGTGTACCAACATGGCCTCCGCCACCTTCCTACTACTGGATGTACCAACATGGCCTCCTCCACCTTCCTGCTGCTGGGTGTACCAACATGGTCTCTGCCACCTTCCTACTGCTGGGTGTACCAACATGGCCTCCGCCACCTTCCTACTGCTGGGTGTACCAACATGGCCTCCTCCACCTTCCTGCTGCTGGGTGTACCAACATGGTCTCTGCCACCTTCCTACTGCTGGGTGTACCAACATGGCCTCCGCCACCTTCCTACTGCTGGGTGTACCAACATGGCCTCCTCCACCTTCCTGCTGCTGGGTGTACCAACATGGTCTCTGCAACCTTCCTACTGCTGGGTGTACCAACATGGCCTCCGCCACCTTCCTACTGCTGGGTGTACTAACATGGCCTCCGCCACCTTCCTGCTGCTGGGTGTACCAACATGGCCTCCGCCACCTTCCTACTACTGGATGTACCAACATGGCCTCCTCCACCTTCCTGCTGCTGGGTGTACCAACATGGTCTCTGCCACCTTCCTACTGCTGGGTGTACCAACATGGCCTCCGCCACCTTCCTACTGCTGGGTGTACCAACATGGCCTCCTCCACCTTCCTGCTGCTGGGTGTACCAACATGGTCTCTGCCACCTTCCTACTGCTGGGTGTACCAACATGGCCTCCGCCACCTTCCTACTGCTGGGTGTACCAACATGGCCTCAGCCACCTTCCTGCTGCTGGGTGTACCAACATGGCCTCCGCCACCTTCCTACTACTGGGTGTACCAACATGGCCTCCGCCACCTTCCTACTGCTGGGTGTACCAACATGGCCTCCGCCACCTTCCTACTGCTGGGTGTACCAACATGGCCTCCGCCACCTTCCTACTGCTGGGTGTACCAACATGGCCTCCTCCACCTTCCTGCTGCTGGGTGTACCAACATGGTCTCGGCTACCTTCCTACTGCTGGGTGTACCAACATGGCCTCTGCCACCTTCCTACTGCTGGGTGTACCAACATGGTCTCTGCCACCTTCCTACTGCTGGGTGTACCAACATGGCCTCCGCCACCTTCCTACTGCTGGGTGTACCAACATGGCCTCTGCCACCTTCCTACTACTGGGTGTACCAACATGGCCTCCTCCACCTTCCTGCTGCTGGGTGTACCAACATGGCCTCTGCCACCTTCCTACTGCTGGTGTCCATCTGCTTGCACAATGTAACATCAAAACAGCATCACAAATATCACTATATTTCTTTATATATGCTCATTTTATTGATAAAATTACTCTGAACGTCAAGACGTAGCTGGGTGTAGTAAGATGTCCGCTGCCGCTGTTCTATCAGATTACCATTACCCATCAGATCATGAAGTGTTTGGAAGGCATAGTGCCGTGGAAGGCATAGTGCCCTGGAACGCATGTTGGAACGCATAGCGCATGCGCAATAAGTATTTTTTGGTTGGAACGTCACTTCCGTTACACAATCTGATGGGTAGCGGTAATCTGATAGAACAGCTGCGCCCTATGCTGAGCGCACTTTCCATACAATTCTGTTCTGGTGAAAGTCGTCCATAATATTCATTCATATCCGAAACTCACATTAGCAAAGAAATGACAGAGGTGTCCTAAGAGCGAGGTCCGTGTACGGTACTAACCCTAAGGCGGTATTTCTCACCGATCCTCACAGATACACGCCATATTATTGATGACCACGACATATTTGTCTAATTAATGTCAGCTGTATAAAGAATTAGTGTCCTCCGTATTCTTCTTGAAGACCCAAGCATATTTTTCATATGTAAAATGGCGGCGTGCAGAGCATGCGCCGTTTGTGATCCAGGACCTATTCTGCCATCTCATGGCTGATGCTGGTACTGCTCACACTTATTTTTTCAATATAAAAGATTGCAGCTACTCTGCTGCCCCCCCCGTGGATGGATGTGGTATTAGTTTGTATTTCTATACACAATTCTATGGCCTTGGTGCCCAACCTGCGTCCCAAGAGCCACATGCGACCCTCTGGCACCTTTTCCTGCCTTCTCTTACAGATCCCAATAGTCATTCATTTGAAAAGAAGATATTATGTCCCTGATTTCTGGCAGTCTCAAATTGCATATCCCCGGTCTCTATCTCCTGTTCTCAAGTCTTCATCCACTCCTGTCACATGTCCGCAGTTTCTGTCTCCTCCAATAACTTTGAAGCCTCTGACAGTCTTTGGTCATACACTGAATATACTGTATGGCCCTTTGGAATGGTCAGGGGCCACAGCTGAGGCCCATCTATATTTCATAAGATGACAACCACAGCTCTATGATATCACTCTGCTGCCATCCTGTGGCCGAACCTGTTATGATTTCCAGTCATTTCCCAAAGCTGAATATTATTGTTATCACAGGACACTTTATGCCGGGAATTCGTAGTAGAATGTAGAATTTGTCTTTGATGGAGTCCCAACAGTTCCAACCACCAGGGGCATAAGAGTACCGG
>NC_133325.1:813748997-813794560 GCF_042186555.1 Aquarana catesbeiana | reverse complement strand
TGTGTGTATATAATATGTGTATATGACGTGTGTATATAATATATAGAGTGTGTGTATATATATATATATAGAGTGTGTATATATAATATATAGAGTTTGTGTATATAATAATATATAGAGTGTGTGTATATAATATATAGAGTGTGTGTATATAATATATAGAGTGTGTGTATATAATATGTGTATATGACGTGTGTATATAATATATAGAGTGTGTGTATATAATATATAGAGTGTGTGTATATAATATATAGAGTGTGTGTATAATATATAGTGTGTGTGTATATAATATATAGAGTGTGTGTATATAATATATAGAGTGTGTGTATATAATATATAGAGTGTGTGTATATAATATATAGTGTGTGTATATAATATATAGAGTGGGTGTATATAATATATAGAGTGTGTGTATATAATATATAGAGTGTGTGTATATAATATATAGAGTGTGTATATATAATATATAGAGTGTGTATATAATATATAGAGTGTGTGTATATAATATATAGAGTGTGTATATAATATATAGAGTGTGTGTATATAATATATAGAGTGTGTATATAATATATAGTGTGTGTATATAATATATAGAGTGTGTGTATATAATATATAGAGTGTGTGTATATAATATATAGAGTGTGTGTATATAATATATAGAGTGTGTGTATATAATATATAGAGTGTGTGTATATAATATATAGAGTGTGTGTGTATATAATATATAGTGTGTGTGTGTATATAATATATAGTGTGTGTGTATATAATATATAGTGTGTGTGTATATAATATATAGAGTGTGTGTATATATAATATATAGTGTGTGTATATATAATATATAGAGTGTGTGTATATATAATATATAGAGTGTGTGTATATAATATATAGAGTGTGTGTATATAATATAGAGTGTGTGTATATAATATATAGAGTGTGTGTATATAATATATAGAGTGTGTGTATATAATATATAGAGTGTGTATATATAATATATAGAGTGTGTGTATATAATATATAGAGTGTGTGTATATAATATATAGAGTGTGTGTATATAATATGTGTATATGAGTGTGTATATAATATATAGAGTGTGTGTATATAATATATAGAGTGTGTGTATATAATATATAGAGTGTGTATATATAATATATAGAGTGTGTATATAATATATAGAGTGTGTGTATATAATATATAGAGTGTGTATATATAATATATAGAGTGTGTGTATATAATATATAGAGTGTGTGTATATAATATATAGAGTGTGTGTATATAATATATAGAGTGTGTGTATATAATATATAGAGTGTGTGTATATAATATATAGAGTGTGTGTATATAATATATAGAGTGTGTATATAATATATAGAGTGTGTGTATATAATATATAGAGTGTGTGTATAATATATAGAGTGTGTGTATATAATATATAGAGTGTGTGTATATAATATATAGAGTGTGTGTATATAATATATAGAGTGTGTGTATATAATATATAGAGTGTGTGTATATAATATATAGAGTGTGTATATAATATATAGAGTGTGTGTATATAATATATAATGTGTGTATATAATATAGAGTGTGTATATATAATATATAGAGTGTGTGTATATATATAGTGTGTGTGTGTATATAATATATAGAGTGTGTGTATATAATATATAGAGTGTGTGTATATAATATATAATGTGTGTATATAATATATAGTGTGTGTGTATATAATATATAGAGTGTGTGTATATAATATATAGAGTGTGTGTATATAATATATAATGTGTGTATATATAATATATAGAGTGTGTGTATATAATATATAGAGTGTGTGTATATAATATATAGAGTGTGTGTATATAATATATAAGTGTGTGTATATAATATATAGAGTGTGTATATAATATGTGTATATGACGTGTGTATATAATATATAGAGTGTGTGTATATAATATATAGAGTGTGTGTATATAATATATAATGTGTGTATATATAATATATAGAGTGTGTGTATATAATATATAGAGTGTGTGTATATAATATATAGAGTGTGTGTATATAATATATAGAGTGTGTGTATATAAATATATAGTGTGTGTGTATATAATATATAATGTGTGTATATATAATATATAGAGTGTGTGTATATAATATATAGAGTGTGTGTATATAATATATAGAGTGTGTATATAATATATAGTGTGTGTATATAATTATAGAGTGTGTATATAATATATAGAGTGTGTGTATATATATGATATAGAGTGTGTATATAATATATAGAGTGTGTATATAATATATAGAGTGTGTGTATATAATATATAGAGTGTGTATATAATATATAGAGGTGTGTATATATATATAGAGTGTGTATATAATATATAGAGTGTGTATATAATATATAGAGTGTGTGTATATATATATAGAGTGTGTGTATATAATATATAGAGTGTGTATATAATATATAGAGTGTGTGTATATAATATATAGGTGTGTGTATATAATATATAGAGTGTGTGTATATAATATATAGAGTGTGTGTATATAATATATAGAGTGTGTGTATATAATATATAGAGTGTGTGTATATAATATATAGAGTGTGTGTATATAATATATAGAGTGTGTGTATATAATGTTATATGAGTGTGTATATAATATATAGAGTGTGTGTATATATATATAGAGTGTGTATATAATATATAGAGTGTGTGTATATAATATATAGAGTGTGTGTATATAATATATAGAGTGTGTGTATATAATATATAGAGTGTGTGTATATAATATATAGAGTGTGTGTATATAATATATAGAGTGTGTGTATATATATGTGTATATGACGTGTGTATATAATATATAGAGTGTGTGTATATAATATATAGAGTGTGTGTATATAATATATAGAGTGTGTGTATATAATATATAGAGTGTGTGTATATAATATATAGTGTGTGTGTATATAATATATAGAGTGTGTGTATATAATATATAGAGTGTGTGTATATAATATATAGAGTGTGTGTATATAATATATAGAGTGTGTATATAATATATAGAGTGTGTATATAATATATAGAGTGTGTGTATATAATATATAGAGTGTGTATATAATATATAGAGTGTGTGTATATAATATATAGAGTGTGTGTATATAATATATAGAGTGTGTGTATATAATATATAGAGTGTGTGTGTATATAATATATAGAGTGTGTGTATATAATATATAGAGTGTGTGTATATAATATATAGAGTGTGTGTATATATAATATATAGTGTGTGTATATATAATATATAGAGTGTGTGTATATAATATATAGAGTGTGTGTATATAATATATAGAGTGTGTATATAATATATAGAGTGTGTGTATATAATATATAGAGTGTGTATATATAATATATAGAGTGTGTGTATATAATATGTGTATATGAGTGTGTATATAATATATAGAGTGTGTGTATATAATATATAGAGTGTGTGTATATAATATATAGAGTGTGTATATATAATATATAGAGTGTGTGTATATAATATATAGAGTGTGTATATATAATATATAGAGTGTGTGTATATAATATATAGAGTGTGTATATATAATATATAGAGTGTGTGTATATAATATATAGAGTGTGTATATATATATAGAGTGTGTATATTAAATATATAGAGTGTGTGTATATAATATATAGAGTGTGTATATATAATATATAGAGTGTGTATATAATATATAAGATGTGTGTATATAATATATAGAGTGTGTGTATATAATATATAGAGTGTGTGTATATAATATATAGAGTGTGTATATAATATATATAGAGTGTGTGTATATATATATAGAGTGTGTATATAATATAGAGTGTGTGTATATAATATATAGATGTGTGTATATAATATATAGAGTGTGTATATAATATATAGAGTGTGTGTATATAATATATAGAGTGTGTGTGTATATAATATATAGTGTGTGTGTGTATATAATATATAGAGTGTGTGTATATAATATATAGAGTGTGTGTATATAATATATAATGTGTGTATATATATATAGAGTGTGTGTATATAATATATAGAGTGTGTATATAATATATAGAGTGTGTGTATATAATATATAGAGTGTGTGTATATAATATATAATGTGTGTATATATAATATATAGAGTGTGTGTATATAATATATAGAGTGTGTGTATATAATATATAATGTGTGTATATAATATATAGAGTGTGTGTATATATATATAGAGTGTGTGTATATAATATATAGAGTGTGTGTATATAATATAGATGTGTGTATATAATATATAGAGTGTGGTATATAATATATAGAGTGTGTGTATATAATATGTGTATGACGTGTGTATATAATATATAGAGTGTGTGTATATAATATATAGAGTGTGTGTATATAATATATAGATGTGTGTATATATAATTATAGAGTGTGTGTATATAATATATAGAGTGTGTGTATATAATATATAGAGTGTGTGTATATAATATATAATGTGTGTATATATAATATATAGAGTGTGTGTATATAATATATAGAGTGTGTGTATATAATATATAATGTGTGTATATAATATATAGAGTGTGTGTATATAATATATAGAGTGTGTGTATATAATATGAGTATGAGTGTGTATATAATATATAGAGTGTGTGTATATAATATATAGAGTGTGTGTATATAATATATAGAGTGTGTGTATATAATATATAGAGTGTGTGTATATAATATATAGAGTGTGTGTATATAATATATAGAGTGTGTGTATATAATATATAGAGTGTGTGTATATAATATATAGAGTGTGTGTATATAATATATAGAGTGTGTGTATATAATATATAGTGTGTGTGTATATAATATATAAGTGTGTGTATATAATATATAGAGTGTGTGTATATAATATATAGAGTGTGTGTATATAATATATAGAGTGTGTGTATATAATATATAAGTGTGTGTATATAATATATAGTGTGTGTATATAATATATAGAGTGTGTGTATATAATATGTGTATTGAGTGTGTATATAATATATAGAGTGTGTATATAATATATAGAGTGTGTGTATATAATATATAGAGTGTGTATATAAATATATAGTGTGTGTGTATAATATATAGAGTGTGTGTATATAATATATAGAGTGTGTATATAATATATAGAGTGTGTATATAAATATATAGAGTGTGTATATAATATATAGAGTGTGTGTATATATATATAGAGTGTGTATATATATATATAGTGTGTGTATATAATATATAGAGTGTGTGTATATAATATATAGAGTGTGTGTATATAATATATAGAGTGTGTGTATATAATATATAGAGTGTGTGTATATAATATATAGAGTGTGTGTATATAATATATAGAGTGTGTGTATATAATATATAGTGTGTGTATATATATATATAGTGTGTGTATATAATATATAGAGTGTGTGTATATAATATATAGTGTGTGTATATAATATATAGAGTGTGTGTATTATATATAGAGTGTGTGTATATAATATATAGAGTGTGTGTATATAATATATAGAGTGTGTGTATATAATATATAGAGTGTGTGTATATAATATATAGAGTGTGTGTATATAATATATAGAGTGTGTGTATATAATATATAGAGTGTGTGTATATAATATATAGAGTGTGTGTATATATATATAGAGTGTGTGTATATAATATATAGAGTGTGTGTATATAATATATAGAGTGTGTGTATATATATATAGAGTGTGTGTATATAATATATAGAGTGTGTGTATATATAATATATAGAGTGTGTGTATATAATATATAAGTGTGTGTATATAATATATAGAGTGTGTGTATATAATATATAGAGTGTGTGTATATAATATATAGTGTGTGTATATAATATATAGAGTGTGTGTATATATAATATATAGAGTGTGTGTATATAATATATAGAGTGTGTGTATATAATATATATAGTGTGTGTATATATATATAGAGTGTGTGTATTATAATATATAGAGTGTGTGTATATAATATATATAGAGTGTGTGTATATAATATATAGTGTGTGTATATAATATATAGAGTGTGTGTATATAATATATAGAGTGTGTGTATATATAATATATAGAGTGTGTGTATATAATATATATATGTGTGTATATAATATATAGAGTGTGTGTATATAATATATAGAGTGTGTGTATATATAATATATAGAGTGTGTGTATATAATATATAGAGTGTGTGTATATAATATATAGAGTGTGTGTATATAATATATAGAGTGTGTGTATATAATATATAGAGTGTGTATATATAATATATAGAGTGTGTATATATATATATAGAGTGTGTGTATATAATATATAGAGTGTGTGTATATAATATATAGAGTGTGTGTATATAATATATAGAGTGTGTGTATATAATATATAGAGTGTGTGTATATAATATATAGAGTGTGTATATATAATATATAGAGTGTGTGTATATAATATATAGAGTGTGTGTATATATATATATAGAGTGTGTGTATATAATATATAGAGTGTGTGTATATAATATATAGAGTGTGTATATATTATAGTGTGTGTATATATAATATATAGAGTGTGTGTATATAATATATAGAGTGTGTGTATATAATATATAGAGTGTGTGTATATAATATATAGAGTGTGTGTATATAATATATAGAGTGTGTGTATATAATATATAGAGGGTGTGTATATAATATATATAGAGTGTGTGTATATAATATATAGAGTGTGTGTATATAATATATAGAGTGTGTGTATATAATATATAGAGTGTGTGTATATAATATATAGAGTGTGTGTATATAATATATAGAGTGTGTGTATATAATATATAGAGTGTGTGTATATAATATATAGAGTGTGTGTATATAATATATAGAGTGTGTGTATATAATATATAGAGTGTGTGTATATAATATATAGAGTGTGTGTATATAATATATAGAGTGTGTATATAATATATAGAGTGTGTGTTTATAATATAGAGTGTGTGTATATAATATATAGAGTGTGTGTATATAATATATAGAGTGTGTGTATATAATATATAGAGTGTGTGTATATAATTATAGAGAGTGTGTATATAATATATAGAGTGTGTGTTATAATATATAGAGTGTGTGTATATAATATATAGAGTGTGTGTATATAATATATAGAGTGTGTGTATATAATATAGAGTGTGTGTATATAATATATAGAGTGTGTGTATATAATATATAGAGTGTGTGTATATAATATATAGAGTGTGTGTATATAATATATAGAGTGTGTATATATAATATATAGAGTGTGTGTATATAATATATAGTGTGTGTATATATAATATATAGAGTGTGTGTATATAATATATAGAGTGTGTGTATATAATATATAAGTGTGTGTATATAATATATAGAGTGTGTGTATATATATATAGAGTGTGTGTATATATAATATATAGAGTGTGTGTATATAATATATATAGTGTGTGTATATAATATATAGAGTGTGTGTATATAATATATAGAGTGTGTGTATATATAATATATAGAGTGTGTGTATATAATATATATATATGTGTGTATATAATATATAGAGTGTGTGTATATAATATATAGAGTGTGTGTATAATAATATATAGAGTGTGTGTATATAATATATAATTGTGTGTATATAATATATAGAGTGTGTGTATATAATATATAGAGTGTGTGTATATAATATATATAGAGTGTGTGTATATAATATATAGAGTGTGTGTATATAATATATAGAGTGTGTGTATATAATATATAGAGTGTGTGTATATAATATATAGAGTGTGTATATATAATATATAGAGTGTGTATATTAATATATAGAGTGTGTGTATATAATATATAGAGTGTGTGTATATAATATATAGAGTGTGTGTATATAATATATAGAGTGTGTGTATATATAATATATAGAGTGTGTGTATATAATATATAGAGTGTGTGTATATAATATATAGAGTGTGTATATATAATATATAGAGTGTGTGTATATAATATATAGTGTGTGTATATAATATATAGAGTGTGTGTATATAATATATAGAGTGTGTGTATATAATATATAGAGTGTGTATATAATATATAGTGTGTGTTATATAATATATAGAGTGGTGTATATAATATATAGAGTGTGTATATAATATATAGAGTGTGTGTATATAATATATAGAGTGTGTGTATATAATATATAGAGTGTGTGTATATAATATATAGAGTGTGTATATATAATATATAGAGTGTGTGTATATAATATATAGAGTGTGTGTATATAATATATAGAGTGTGTGTATATAATATATAGAGTGTGTATATATAATATATAGAGTGTGTATATATAATATATAATGTGTGTATATATAATATATAGAGTGTGTGTATATAATATATAGAGTGTGTGTATATAATATATAGAGTGTGTATATATATATAGAGTGTGTATATAATATATAATGTGTGTATATATAATATATAGAGTGTGTATATAATATATAGAGTGTGTGTATATAATATATAGAGTGTGTGTATATAATATATAGAGTGTGTATATATAATATATAGAGTGTGTGTATATAATATATAGAGTGTGTGTATAATATATAGAGTGTGTGTATATAATATATAGAGTGTGTGTATATATAATATATAGAGTGTGTGTATATAATATATAGAGTGTGTGTATATATAATATATATAGAGTGTGTGTATATAATATATAGAGTGTGTGTATATAATATATAGAGTGTGTGTATATAATATATAGAGTGTGTGTATATAATATATAGAGTGTGTGTATATAATATATAGTGTGTGTATATATAATATATAGAGTGTGTGTATATAATATATAGAGTGTGTGTATATAATATATATAGAGTGTGTGTATATAATATATAGAGTGTGTGTATATAATATATATAGAGTGTGTGTATATAATATATAGAGTGTGTGTATATAATATATAGAGTGTGTATATATAATATATAGAGTGTGTGTATATAATATATAGTGTGTGTGTATATAATATATAGAGTGTGTATATAATATATAGTGTGTGTATATATAATATATAGAGTGTGTGTATATAATATATAGAGTGTGTATATATAATATATAGAGTGTGTGTATATAATATATAGTGTGTGTATATAATATATAGAGTGTGTGTATATAATATATAGAGTGTGTGTATATAATATATAGAGTGTGTGTATATATATATATATAGAGTGTGTGTATATAATATATAGAGTGTGTGTATATAATTATATAGAGTGTGTGTATATAATATATAGAGTGTGTGTATATAATATATAGAGTGTGTGTATATAATATATAGAGTGTGTGTATATAATATATAGAGTGTGTGTATATAATATATAGAGTGTGTATATATAATATATAGAGTGTGTGTATATAATATATAGAGTGTGTATATAATATATAGAGTGTGTGTATATAATATATAGAGTGTGTGTATATAATATATAGAGTGTGTGTATATAATATATAGAGTGTGTGTATATAATATATAGAGTGTGTATATATAATATATAGAGTGTGTATATATAATATAGAGTGTGTTGTATATATAATATATAGAGTGTGTGTATATAATATATAGAGTGTGTGTATAATATATAGAGTGTGTGTATAATATATAGAGTGTGTGTATATAATATATAGAGTGTGTGTATATAATATATAGAGTGTGTATATATAATATATAGAGTGTGTGTATATAATATATAGAGTGTGTGTATAATATATAGAGTGTGTGTATAATATATAGAGTGTGTGTATATAATATATAGAGTGTGTGTATATATAATATATAGAGTGTGTGTATATAATATATAGAGTGTGTGTATATAATATATAGAGTGTGTATATATAATTATATAGAGTGTGTGTATATAATATATAGAGTGTGTGTATATAATATATAGAGTGTGTGTATATATAATATATATATAGAGTGTGTGTATATAATATATAGAGTGTGTGTATATAATATATAGAGTGTGTATATAATATATAGAGTGTGTGTATATAATATATAGTGTGTGTATATATAATATATAGAGTGTGTGTATAATATATAGAGTGTGTATATAATATATAGAGTGTGTGTATATAATATATAGAGTGTGTGTATATAATATATAGAGTGTGTGTATATAATATATAGAGTGTGTATATAATATAGAGTGTGTGTATATAATATATAGAGTGTGTGTATATAATATATATAGAGTGTGTGTATATAATATATAGAGTGTGTGTATATAATATATAGAGTGTGTGTATATATAATATATAGAGTGTGTGTATATAATATATAGAGTGTGTGTATATATAATATATAGAGTGTGTGTATATAATATATAGAGTGTGTGTATATAATATATAGAGTGTGTGTATATAATATATAGAGTGTGTATATATATATATAGAGTGTGTATATAATATATAGAGTGTGTATATAATATATAGAGTGTGTGTATATATAATATATAGAGTGTGTGTATATAATATATAGAGTGTGTGTATATAATATATAGAGTGTGTGTATAATATATAGAGTGTGTATATAATATATAGAGTGTGTGTATATATAATATATAGAGTGTGTGTATAATATATAGAGTGTGTATATATAATATATAGAGTGTGTGTATATATAATATATAGTGTGTATATATATATATAGAGTGTGTATATATAATATATAGAGTGTGTGTATATAATATATAGAGTGTGTATATATAATATATAGAGTGTGTGTTTATATAATATATAGAGTGTGTGTATATAATATATAGAGTGTGTATATATAATATATAGAGTGTGTGTATATATAATATATAGTGTGTATATAATATATAGAGTGTGTGTATATAATATATAGAGTGTGTATATAATATATAGAGTGTGTGTATATATAATATATAGAGTGTGTGTATATAATATATAGAGTGTGTGTATATAATATATAGAGTGTGTGTATATAATATATAGAGTGTGTGTATATAATATATAGTGTGTGTGTATATAATATATAGAGTGTGTGTATATAATATATAGAGTGTGTGTATATAATATATAGAGTGTGTATATATAATATATAGAGTGTGTATATAATATATAGAGTGTGTATAATATATAGAGTGTGTGTATATATAATATATAGAGTGTGTGTATATAATATATAGAGTGTGTGTATATAATATATAGAGTGTGTGTATATAATATATAGAGTGTGTATATATAATATAGAGTGTGTGTATATATAATATATAGAGTGTGTGTATATAATATATAGAGTGTGTGTATATATAATATATAGAGTGTGTGTATATAATATATAGAGTGTGTGTATATAATATATAGAGTGTGTGTATTAATATATAGAGTGTGTATATATATATATAGAGTGTGTATATAATATATAGAGTGTGTATATAATATATAGAGTGTGTGTATATATAATATTATAGAGTGTGTGTATTATATATAGAGTGTGTGTATATAATATATAGAGTGTGTGTATATAATATATAGAGTGTGTATATATAATATATAGAGTGTGTGTATATATAATATATAGAGTGTGTGTATATAATATATAGAGTGTGTATATATAATATATAGAGTGTGTGTATATATAATATATAGTGTGTATATATAATATATAGAGTGTGTATATAATATATAGAGTGTGTGTATATAATATATAGAGTGTGTATATATAATATATAGAGTGTGTGTATATATAATATATAGAGTGTGTGTATATAATATATAGAGTGTGTATATATAATATATAGAGTGTGTGTATATAATATATAGTGTGTATATAATATATAGAGTGTGTGTATATAATATATAGAGTGTGTATATAATATATAGAGTGTGTGTATATATAATATATAGAGTGTGTGTATATAATATATAGAGTGTGTGTATATAATATATAGAGTGTGTGTATATAATATATAGAGTGTGTGTATATAATATATAGTGTGTGTGTAATATGTAGGTCTTCTCTTGTGTGATGTTGATGTGAATGTGTTACCTGTGTGATGATGACCTTCTTCTCCTCCTCTTCCTCCTCCTCCTCTTCTTCTTCCTCTTCTTCTTCTTCTTCTTCCTCTTCTTCTTCCTCTTCTCCTCTTCCTCCTCCTCTCGCTCTTCCTCCTCCTCCTCCTCCTCCTCCTCTCCTCCTCCTTGGATCTCTCTCTGTGATAAGTCGGGGGAAGGAGAGCTGTGACAACACGTCTTCTCTTCTCCTCCTCCTCCTCCTCCTCCTCTTCTTCCTCCTCCTCCTCCTCCTCCTCGGATCTCTCTCTGTGATAAGTGGGGGGAAGGAGAGCTGTGACAACACGTCTTCTCTTCTCTCCTCCTCTTCTTCTCCTCCTCCTCCTCTTCCTCCTCCTCCTCCTCCTCCTCCTCCTCCTCGGATCTCTCTCTGTGATAAGTCGGGGGAAGGAGAGCTGTGACAACACGTCTTCTCTTCCTCCTCCTCCTCCTCCTCCTCCTCCTCGGATCTCTCTCTGTGATAAGTGGGGGGAAGGAGAGCTGTGACAACACGTCTTCTCTTCCTCCTCCTCCTCCTCCTCCTCCTCCTCGGATCTCTCTCTGTGATAAGTGGGGGGAAGGAGAGCTGTGACAACACGTCTTCTCTTCTCCTCCTCCTCCTCCTCCTCCTCCTCGGATCTCTCTCTGTGATAAGTCGGGGGAAGGAGAGCTGTGACAACACGTCTTCTCTTCTCTCCTCCTCCTCCTCTCGCTCCTCCTCCTCCTCGGATCTCTCTCTGTGATAAGTCGGGGGAAGGAGAGCTGTGACAACACGTCTTCTCTTCTCTCCTCCTCCTCTCACTCCTCCTCTCGCTCTTCTCTCATCCTCCTCCTCCTCCTCTCGCTCCTCCTCCTCGGATCTCTCTCTGTGATAAGTCGGGGGAAGGAGAGCTGTGACAACACGTCTTCTCTTCTCTCCTCCTCCTCCTCCTCCTCCTCCTCCTCTCCTCCTCGGATCTCTCTCTGTGATAAGTGGGGGGAAGGAGAGCTGTGACAACACGTCTTCTCTTCTCCTCAGACTCACCACACACTCACAGAGCGGGAAGGGATGACGTCAGCGAAAGGCGGGAAAAAAAGGAGGCGTAAACATTGAGCGGCTCCTCTGAGGCAGGGCGTGGCTGCAGTCTTCATCATCCTCTTGTATTCCTCCTATATATCCAGGGCCGCTGATTGGCCGGTACAACTGACCCGACCGACCAATCTGAACAGATCATTTTATGTCAAAAGAAAACTCCTCCAGCCGTGTCCCTTAAGATCCCCTCCCCCCTCTTACATTGTACATTTGTTTTGTTGATTAGGTGGCGGCAGCGGAGGGACTATTTCTTGTATCCTCGTGGTAGATCAAGTCCCGGCATGTCACCGCGGAGTGATTCCTTCCTGTCTCCCCCTGAGAAGAAGAAGTCATGAGGCGGTACTCACACCATATCCCTCCGCCATGATCCCTTGTCATAGAATCTTCCTCATAATCATTACTCCGGGAGGAGGAGGAGGAGGAGGAGGAGGAGGAGTCTGGGCCTATCCAAGTGTGTCACCTGACTTTATTACTTTATAATTCTACTGTATATATAACAAAGTCTTCACCACACAGCATGTCATTCACTTCCATATATATATATAGAATATATGTAATAGTGTGTATTATTACCAGGATTATCCCAATTCTATATATATATATATATATACCAGACCCCAACCCTGACCCTTACCCCAACCATGACCCTTACCCCAACCCTGACCCCAACCCTGACCCTTACCCCAACCCTGACCCCAACCCTGACCCTTACCCCAACCATGACCCTTACCCCAACCCTGACCCCAACCCTGACCCTTACCCCAACCCTGACCCTTACCCCAACCCTGACCCTTACCCCAACCCTGACCCTTACCCCAACCCTGACCCTTACCCCAACCCTGACCCCAACCCTGACCCTTACCCCAACCCTGACCCTTACCCCAACCCTGACCCTTACCCCAACCCTGACCCTTACCCCAACCCTGACCCCAACCCTGACCCCAACCCTGACCCTTACCCCAACCCTGACCCTTACCCCAACCCTGACCCTTACCCCAACCCTGACCCCAACCCTGACCCTTACCCCAACCCTGACCCTTACCCCAACCCTGACCCTTACCCCAACCCTGACCCTTACCCCAACACTGACCCTTACCCCAACACTGACCCTTACCCCAACACTGACCCTTACCCCAACCCTGACCCTTACCCCAACCCTGACCCCAACCCCGACCCTGACCCTTACCCCAACACTAAACCTGACCCCAACCCTGACCCTTACCCCAACCCTGACCCCAACACTAAACCTGACCCTTACCCCAACCCTGACCCTTACCCCAAGCCTGATCCTTACCCCAACCCTAAACCTGACCCTTACCCCAACCCTGACCCTTACCCCAACACTAAACCAGACCCCAACCCTGACCCTTACCCCAACCCTGACCCCAACCCTGACCCCAACCCTGACCCTTACCCCAACCCTGACCCTTACCCCAACCCTGACCCTTACCCCAACCCTGACCCTTACCCCAACCCTGATCCTTACCCCAACCCTGACCCTTACCCCAACCCTGACCCTTACCCCAACCCTGACCCTTACCCCAACACTAAACCTGACCCCAACCCTGACCCTTACCCCAACCCTGACCCTTACCCCAACCCTGATCCTTACCCCAACCCTGACCCTTACCCCAACCCTGACCCTTACCCCAACCCTGACCCTTACCCCAACCCTGACCCTTACCCCAACCCTGACCCTTACCCCAACCCTAACCCTTACCCCAAGCCTGATCCTTACCCCAACACTAAACCTGACCCCAACCCTGACCCTTACCCCAACCCTGACCCCAACCCTGACCCTTACCCCAACCCTGACCCTTACCCCAACCCTGACCCTTACCCCAACACTAAACCTGACCCTTACCCCAACCCTGACCCTTACCCCAACACTAAACCTGACCCCAACCCTGACCCTTACCCCGACCCTGACCCCAACCCTGACCCTTACCCCAACACTAAACCTGACCCCAAGCCTGACCCTTACCCCAACCCCGACCCTTACCCCAACACTAAACCTGACCCCAACCCTGACCCTTACCCCAACCCTGACCCTTACCCCAAGCCTGACCCTTACCCCAACCCTGACCCTTACCCCAACCCTGACCCTTACAGCAACACTAAACCTGACCCCAACCCTGACCCTTACCCCAACATTAAACCTAACCCCAACCCTGACCCTTACCCCAACCCTGACCCTTACCCCAACACTGACCCTTACCCCAACCCTGACCCTTACCCCAACCCTGACCCTTACCCCAAGCCTGATCCTTACCCCAACCCTAAACCTGACCCTTACCCCAACCCTGACCCTTACCCCAACCCTGACCCTTACCCCAAGCCTGACCCTTACCCCAACCCTGACCCTTACCCCAACCCTAAACCTGACCCCAACCCTGACCCTTACCCCAACCCTAAACCTGACCCTTACCCCAACCCTGACCCTTACCCCAACCCTGACCCTTACCCCAACACTAAACCTGACCCCAACCCTGACCCTTACCCCAACCCTAATCCTAATTCTTACCCAACCCTGACCCTATTCCCTACCCTACACTAATCCCAAATCTGACCCAAATTCTGACTCAGACCCTTACCCCAACCCTGACCCTTACCCCAACCCTGACCCTTACCCCAAGCCTGATCCTAATTCTTACCCAACCCTGACCCTTACCCCAACCCTGACCCTTACCCCAACCCTAATTCTTACTCAACCCTGACCCTATTCCTTACCCAACCCTAATCCCAATTCTGACCTAACCCTGACCCAACCCAACCCAACCCTGACCCAAATTCTGACCCAGACCCTTACCCAACACCTGACCCTAATTCTTACCCAACCCTGATCCTATCCCTTACCCAACTCCGACCCTTACCCCATTTCTGAACCCGACCCTGACCCTTACCCCAACCCTGACCCTTACCCCAACCCTGACCCTTACCCCAACCCTGACCCCAACCCTGACCCTTACCCCAACCCTGACCCTTACCCCAACCCTGACCCTTACCCCAACCCTGACCCTTACCCCAACCCTGACCCTTACCCCAACCCTTACCCCAACCCTGACCCTTACCCCAACCCTGACCCTTACCCCAACCCTGACCCTTACCCCAACCCTGACCCCAACCCTGACCCCAACCCTGACCCTTACCCCAACCCTGACCCTTACCCCAACCCTGACCCTTACCCCAACCCTTACCCCAACCCTGACCCTTACCCCAACCATGACCCTTACCCCAACCCTGACCCTTACCCCAACCCTTACCCCAACCCTGACCCTTACCCCAACCCTTACCCCAACCCTGACCCCAACCCCGACCCTGACCCTTACCCCAACCCTGACCCTTACCCCAACCCTGACCCTTACCCCAACCCTTACCCCAACCCTGACCCCAACCCCGACCCTGACCCTTACCCCAACACTAAACCTGACCCCAACCCTGACCCTTACCCCAACCCTGACCCCAACCCTGACCCTTACCCCAACACTAAACCTGACCCCAAGCCTGACCCTTACCCCAACCCTGACCCTTACCCCAACACTAAACCTGACCCCAACTCTGACCCTTACCCCAACCCTGACCCTTACCCCAACACTAAACCTGACCCCAACTCTGACCCTTACCCCGACCCTGACCCCAACCCTGACCCTTACCCCAACACTAAACCTGACCCCAAGCCTGACCCTTACTCCAACCCTGACCCTTACCCCAACACTAAACCTGACCCCAACCCTGACCCTTACCCCAACCCTGACCCTTACCCCAACACTGACCCTTACCCCAACCCTGACCCTTACCCCAACCCTGACCCTTACCCCAACCCTGACCCTTACAGCAACACTAAACCTGACCCCAACCCTGACCCTTACCCCAACCCTGACCCTTACCCCAACACTAAACCTAACCCCAACCCTGACCCTTACCCCAACCCTGACCCTTACCCCAACCCTGACCCTTACCCCAACCCTGACCCTTACCCCAACACTGACCCTTACCCCAACCCTGACCCTTACCCCAACCCTGACCCTTACCCCAAGCCTGATCCTTACCCCAACCCTAAACCTGACCCTTACCCCAACCCTGACCCTTACCCCAAGCCTGACCCTTACCCCAACCCTGACCCTTACCCCAACCCTAAACCTGACCCCAACACTAAACCTGACCCTTACCCCAACCCTGACCCTTACCCCAACCCTAAACCTGACCCTTACCCCAACCCTGACCCTTACCCCAACCCTGACCCTTACCCCAACCCTGACCCTTACCCCAACCCTAAACCTGACCCCAACACTAAACCTGACCCTTACCCCAACCCTGACCCTTACCCCAACCCTAAACCTGACCCTTACCCCAACCCTGACCCTTACCCCAACCCTGACCCTTACCCCAACCCTGACCCTTACCCCAACACTAAACCTGACCCCAACTCTGACCCTTACCCCAACCCTGACCCTTACCCCAACACTAAACCTGACCCCAACTCTGACCCTTACCCCGACCCTGACCCCAACCCTGACCCTTACCCCAACACTAAACCTGACCCCAAGCCTGACCCTTACTCCAACCCTGACCCTTACCCCAACACTAAACCTGACCCCAACCCTGACCCTTACCCCAACCCTGACCCTTACCCCAACACTGACCCTTACCCCAACCCTGACCCTTACCCCAACCCTGACCCTTACCCCAACCCTGACCCTTACAGCAACACTAAACCTGACCCCAACCCTGACCCTTACCCCAACCCTGACCCTTACCCCAACACTAAACCTAACCCCAACCCTGACCCTTACCCCAACCCTGACCCTTACCCCAACCCTGACCCTTACCCCAACACTGACCCTTACCCCAACCCTGACCCTTACCCCAACCCTGACCCTTACCCCAAGCCTGATCCTTACCCCAACCCTAAACCTGACCCTTACCCCAACCCTGACCCTTACCCCAACCCTGACCCTTACCCCAACCCTGACCCTTACCCCAACCCTGACCCTTACCCCAAGCCTGACCCTTACCCCAACCCTGACCCTTACCCCAACCCTAAACCTGACCCCAACACTAAACCTGACCCTTACCCCAACCCTGACCCTTACCCCAACCCTAAACCTGACCCTTACCCCAACCCTGACCCTTACCCCAACCCTGACCCTTACCCCAACCCTGACCCTTACCCCAACCCTAAACCTGACCCCAACACTAAACCTGACCCTTACCCCAACCCTGACCCTTACCCCAACCCTAAACCTGACCCTTACCCCAACCCTGACCCTTACCCCAACCCTGACCCTTACCCCAACCCTGACCCTTACCCCAACACTAAACCTGACCCCAACTCTGACCCTTACCCCAACCCTGACCCTTACCCCAACACTAAACCTGACCCCAACTCTGACCCCGACCCTGACCCCAACCCTGACCCTTACCCCAACACTAAACCTGACCCCAAGCCTGACCCTTACTCCAACCCTGACCCTTACCCCAACACTAAACCTGACCCCAACCCTGACCCTTACCCCAACCCTGACCCTTACCCCAACACTGACCCTTACCCCAACCCTGACCCTTACCCCAACCCTGACCCTTACCCCAACCCTGACCCTTACAGCAACACTAAACCTGACCCCAACCCTGACCCTTACCCCAACCCTGACCCTTACCCCAACACTAAACCTAACCCCAACCCTGACCCTTACCCCAACCCTGACCCTTACCCCAACCCTGACCCTTACCCCAACCCTGACCCTTACCCCAACACTGACCCTTACCCCAACCCTGACCCTTACCCCAACCCTGACCCTTACCCCAAGCCTGATCCTTACCCCAACCCTAAACCTGACCCTTACCCCAACCCTGACCCTTACCCCAACCCTGACCCTTACCCCAACCCTGACCCTTACCCCAACCCTGACCCTTACCCCAAGCCTGACCCTTACCCCAACCCTGACCCTTACCCCAACCCTAAACCTGACCCCAACACTAAACCTGACCCTTACCCCAACCCTGACCCTTACCCCAACCCTAAACCTGACCCTTACCCCAACCCTGACCCTTACCCCAACCCTGACCCTTACCCCAACCCTGACCCTTACCCCAACACTAAACCTGACCCCAACCCTGACCCTTACCCCAACCCTAATCCTAATTCTTACCCAACCCTGACCCTATTCCCTACCCTACACTAATCCCAAATCTGACCCAAATTCTGACTCAGACCCTTACCCCAACCCTGACCCTTACCCCAACCCTGACCCTTACCCCAAGCCTGATCCTAATTCTTACCCAACCCTGACCCTTACCCCAACCCTGACCCTTACCCCAACCCTAATTCTTACTCAACCCTGACCCTATTCCTTACCCAACCCTAATCCCAATTCTGACCTAACCCTGACCCAACCCAACCCAACCCTGACCCAAATTCTGACCCAGACCCTTACCCCAACCCTGACCCTTACCCAACACTAAACCTGACCCTTACCCCAACCCTGACCCTTACCCCAACACTAAACCTGACCCCAACCCTGACCCTTACCCCGACCCTGACCCCAACCCTGACCCTTACCCCAACACTAAACCTGACCCCAAGCCTGACCCTTACCCCAACACTAAACCTGACCCTTACCCCAACCCTGACCCTTACCCAACACTAAACCTGACCCTTACCCCAACCCTGACCCTTACCCCAACACTAAACCTGACCCCAACCCTGACCCTTACCCCGACCCTGACCCCAACCCTGACCCTTACCCCAACACTAAACCTGACCCCAACCCTGACCCTTACCCCAACACTAAACCTGACCCCAAGCCTGACCCTTACCCCAATCCTGACCCTTACCCCAACACTAAACCTGACCCCAACCCTGACCCTTACCCCAACCCTGACCCTTACCCCAAGCCTGACCCTTACCCCAACCCTGACCCTTACCCCAACCCTGACCCTTACAGCAACACTAAACCTGACCCCAACCCTGACCCTTACCCCAACCCTGACCCTTACCCCAACACTAAACCTAACCCCAACCCTGACCCTTACCCCAACCCTGACCCTTACCCCAAGCCTGATCCTTACCCCAACCCTAAACCTGACCCTTACCCCAACCCTGACCCTTACCCCAACCCTGACCCTTACCCCAACCCTGACCCTTACCCCAACACTAAACCTGACCCCAAGCCTGACCCTTACCCCAACCCTGACCCTTACCCCAACACTAAACCTGACCCCATCTCTGACCCTTACCCCGACCCTGACCCCAACCCTGACCCTTACCCCAACACTAAACCTGACCCCAAGCCTGACCCTTACTCCAACCCTGACCCTTACCCCAACACTAAACCTGACCCCAACCCTGACCCTTACCCCAACCCTGACCCTTACCCCAAGCCTGACCCTTACCCCAACCCTGACCCTTACCCCAACCCTGACCCTTACCCCAACCCTGACCCTTACAGCAACACTAAACCTGACCCCAACCCTGACCCTTACCCCAACCCTGACCCTTACCCCAACACTAAACCTAACCCCAACCCTGACCCTTACCCCAACCCTGACCCTTACCCCAACCCTGACCCTTACCCCAACACTGACCCTTACCCCAACCCTGACCCTTACCCCAACCCTGACCCTTACCCCAAGCCTGATCCTTACCCCAACCCTAAACCTGACCCTTACCCCAACCCTGACCCTTACCCCAACCCTGACCCTTACCCCAACCCTGACCCTTACCCCAAGCCTGACCCTTACCCCAACCCTGACCCTTACCCCAACCCTAAACCTGACCCCAACACTGAACCTGACCCTTACCCCAACCCTGACCCTTACCCCAACCCTAAACCTGACCCTTACCCCAACCCTGACCCTTACCCCAACCCTGACCCTTACCCCAACACTAAACCTGACCCCAACCCTGACCCTTACCCCAACCCTAATCCTAATTCTTACCCAACCCTGACCCTATTCCCTACCCTACACTAATCCCAAATCTGACCCAAATTCTGACTCAGACCCTTACCCCAACCCTGACCCTTACCCCAACCCTGACCCTTACCCCAAGCCTGATCCTAATTCTTACCCAACCCTGACCCTTACCCCAACCCTGACCCTTACCCCAACCCTAATTCTTACTCAACCCTGACCCTATTCCTTACCCAACCCTAATCCCAATTCTGACCTAACCCTGACCCAACCCAACCCAACCCTGACCCAAATTCTGACCCAGACCCTTACCCAACACCTGACCCTAATTCTTACCCAACCCTGATCCTATCCCTTACCCAACTCCGATCCTTACCCCATTTCTGAACCCGACCCTGACCCAAATTATCACCCAGATCCTTACCCAACACTAAACATGACCCTAATTCGTACCCAACCCTGACCCTATCCCTTACCCAACCCTAACACTTACCCCAATTCTGACCTAACCCTGACCAAACCCAACCCTGACTCAAATGCTGACCCAGACCCTTACCCAACCCTAAACCTGACCATAATTCTTACCCAAACTTGACCCTATCCCTGCAGTTGTCTGAAGCGGTACTAAAGAGAAGTTCACCATCAGAAGACTAAAGCATTTATCTTTGGAGTCCTCTGGCCCTTTAAGGATGTTGTTTGAATTTTTTGTGGCACCTGAACATATTGCTAAGCCAGCACTTCTTCACTGGCCGGCATTTACGCCGAACAAAATCACAGATGCAAGCCCTAAGAGACTTTTTCCTGGAACAGGGACTACTAGTCTGTGCGAGATCGGCTTCTGTGGACTTGGCCTGGGCAGGGTCGACCTCTGTGGGCTTGTCCTGCGTTGAGTCGGCTTCTGTGGACTTGGCCTAGGCAGGGTCGACCTCTGTGGGCTCGTCCTGCGCGGAGTCGGCCTCTGTGGGCTTGTCCTGAGCAGGGTAGGCCTCTGTGGGCTCGTCCTGCGCAGGGTCGGCCTCTGTGGGCTCGTCCTGCGCAGGGTCGGCCTCTGTGGGCTCGTCCTGCGCAGGGTCGGCCTCTGTGGGCTCGTCCTGCGCAGGGTCGGCCTCTGTGGGCTCGTCCTGCGCAGGGTAGGCCTCCGTGGGCTCGTCCTGCGCAGGGTCGGCCTCCGTGGGCTCGTCCTGCGCAGGGTCGGCCTCTGTGGGCTCGTCCTGCGCAGGGTAGGCCTCTGTGGGCTCGTCCTGCGCAGGGTCGGCCTCTGTGGGCTCGTCCTGCGCAGGGTCGGCCTCTGTGGGCTCGTCCTGCGCAGGGTCGGCCTCTGTGGGCTCGTCCTGCGCAGGGTCGGCCTCTGTGGGCTCGTCCTGCGCAGGGTCGGCCTCTGTGGGCTCGTCCTGCGCAGGGTCGGCCTCTATGGGCTCGTCCTGCGCAGGGTAGGCCTCTGTGGGTTCGTCCTGCGCAGGGTCGGCCTCTATGGGCTCGTCCTGCGCAGGGTCGGCCTCTGTGGGCTCGTCCTGCGCAGGGTCGGCCTCTGTGGGCTCCTCCAGCGTGGGGTCGACCTCTGTGGGCTCAGGCTCTTCATAGTCATGGGTGAAAGTTGTTCTCCATAGAAAAAGCAGTAGATAGAACACAGTGAAAGAGCTGAGTAGCAACAGTAGTAATCCGATAACCCATGGCCAGTATGGTGACCAGAGCCCAGCGACCATCCATTGGTACCAGTCACTGGCATTGATAAACACGGGTAGGACTGTGTTCTCTAGGGCCACCCACCCCTTGGAACAGACTGACCAGAGCCCAGCGACCATCCATTGGTACCAGTCAATGGCATTGATAAACACGGATAGGACTGTGTTCTCTAGGGCCGCCCACCCCTTAGAACAGACTGACCAGAGCCCAGCGACCATCCATTGGTACCAATCAATGGCATTGATAAACGTGATTGGGTTTATGATCAATAAGACTGTAAAGCTCCAGCACATGACTGAGGGGAGTGCCTTATTCATCAATTGGCACCAATGAATGGCATTCCAACGCATGTATAGGAGTCTGAGCTCTGCATGCGCACACCCCAGGAACAAGACTAAGCGGAGCCCAGTGGCTATCCATAGAAACCAATCACCGGCATTGATAAATGTGGTTGGGATTCTGATCAATAAGACTGTACAGCTCCAGCATGTGACTGAGTGAAGTGCCTCGGTCATCAATCGGTGCCAACGACTGGCATTCCTATGTCTGTGTAGGAGTCTTCGCTCTGCGTACACACACCCCAGTAACAAGACTAAGCAGAGCCCAGTGACCATCCATTGGTACCAATTAATGGCATTGATAAAAGTGATTGGGTTTATCATGAAGACTGTAAAGCTGCAGCACATGACTGAGTGGAGTGCCTTGTTCATCAATCGGTGCCAACGTCTGGCATTCCAACGCATGTATAGGCGTCTGCACTCTGCATGCGCACACCCCAGGAACAAGACTAAGCGGAGCCCAGTGGCTATCCATAGAAACCAACCATCAGCATTGATAAATGTGTTTGGGATTCTGATCAATAAGACTGTACAGCTCCAGCACATGACTGAGTGAAGTGCCTCGGTCATCAATCGGTGCCAACGACTGGCTTTCCTACGTCTGTGTAGGAGTCTTCGCTCTGCGTACACACACCCCAGTAACAAGACTAAACAGAGCCCAGTGACCATCCATGGGTACCAATCAATGGCATTGATAAACGTGATTGGGTTTATGATCAATAAGACTGTAAAGCTCCAGCACATGACTGAGTGGAGTGCCTTGTTCATCAATCGGCGCCAACGACTGGCATTCCAACGCATGTATAGGAGTCTGAGCTCTGCATGCGCACACCCCAGGAACAAGACTAAGCGGAGCCCAGTGGCTATCCATAGAAACCAATCATCAGCATTGATAAATGTGTTTAGGATTCTGATCAATAAGACTGTATAGCTCCAGCATGTGACTGAGTGAAGTGCCTCGGTCATCAATCGTTGCCAACGACTGGCTTTCCTACGTCTCTGTAGGAGTCTTCGCCCTGTGTATACACACCCCAGTAACAAGACTAAGAGGAGCCCAGCGATTATCCATGGGTTCCAATCATCGGCATTGATAAACATGGGTAGGACTGTGTACTCTTGGGCCGCCCACCGCTTGTAACAGACTGACCAGAGCCCAGCGACTATCCATTGGTACCAGTCACTGGCATTGATCAACGTGATTGGGTTTATGATCAATAAGACTGTAAAGCTCCAGCACATGACTGAGTGGAGTGCCTTGTTCATCAATCGGCGCCAACGACTGGCATTCCAACGCTTGTATAGGAGTCTGAGCTCTGCAGGCGCACACCCCAGATACAAGACTAAGCGGAGCCCAGTGGCCATCCATAGAAACCAATCACTGGCATTGATAAATGTGTTTAGGATTCTGATCAATAAGACTGTACAGCTCCAGCATGTGACTGAGTGAAGTGCCTCGGTCATCAATCGGTGCAAATGACTGGCTTTCCTACGTCTGTGTAGGAGTCTTCGCTCTGCGTATACACACCCCGGTAACAAGACTAAGAGGAGCCCAGCGATTATCCATGGGTTCCAGTCACTGACATTGATAAACACGGATAGGACTGTGTTCTCTAGGGCCGCCCACCCCTTGGAACAGACTGACCAGAGCCCAGCGACCCTCCATTGGTTCCAGTCAATGGCATTGATAAACGTGATTGGGTTTATGATCAATAAGACTGTAAAACTCCAGCACATGACTGAGCGGAGTGCCTTGCTCATCAATCGGCGCCAACATCTGGCATTCCAACGCATGTATAGGAGTCTGAGCTCTGCATGCGCACACCCCAGGAACAAGACTAAGCGGAGCCCAGTGGCTATCCATAGAAACCAATCACCGGCATTGATAAACGTGTTTAGGATTCTGATCAATAAGACTGTACAGCTCCAGCATGTGACTGAGTGAAGTGCCTCGGTCATCAATCGTTGCCAACGACTGGCTTTCCTACGTCTGTGTAGGAGTCTTCGCTCTGCGTCTGCACACCCCAGTAACAAGACTATGAGGAGCCTAGCGATTATCCATGAGTTCCAATCATCGGCATTGATAAACATGGGTAGGACTGTGTTCTCTAGGGCCGCCCACCCCTTGGAACAGACTGACCAGAGCCCAGCGACCATCCATTGGTTCCAGTCAATGGCATTGATCAACGTGATTGGGTTTATGATCAATAAGACTGTAAAGCTCCAGCACATGACTGAGGGGAGTGCCTTGCTCATCAATCGGCGCCAACATCTGGCATTCCAATGCATGTATAGGAGTCTGAGCTCTGCATGCGCACACCCCAGGAACAAGACTAAGCGGAGCCCAGTGGCTATCCATAGAAACCAATCACTGACATTGATAAACGTGTTTAGGATTCTGATCAATAAGACTGTACAGCTCCAGCATGTGACTGAGTGAAGTGCCTCAGTCATCAATCGTTGCCAACGACTGGCTTTCCTACGTCTGTGTAGGAGTCTTCGCTCTGCGTATACACACCCCGGTAACAAGACTATGAGGAGCCCAGCGATTATCCATGGGTTCCAGTCACTGACATTGATAAACACGGGTAGGACTGTGTTCTCTAGGGCCGCCCACTCCTTGGAGTAGACTGACCATTTCCGCTTCATCTCGTTCATAAATTTCGCCCATTCCCGCTTCATCTCCTCTATAATCTCCGCCATTTCTCTCTTCATCTCCATAAACTCCACCCTTTCCCCTTTCATCTCCATAAACTCCGGACTTTCCCCTTTAATCCCCATAAACTCCGCCTTTTCCTGTTTTATCTCCTCCATAAACTCCACCTTTTCCTGCTCCATAAACTCTGCCTTTCCCCCCTTCATCTGCTCCATAAACTCCGCCTTTTTCTGCTTCATCTGATTCATAAACTCCGCCTTTTCCCCCTTCATCTCCTTCATAAACTCCGCCTTTTCCCCCTTCATCTCCTCCATAAACTTCGCCTTTTCCCCCTTCATCTCCTCCATAAACTTCGCCTTTTCCCCCTTCATCTCCTCCATAAACTCCGCCTTTTCCTCCTCCATAAACTCCGCCTTTTCCTCCTCCATAAACTCCGCCTTTTCCCCCTTCATCTCCTCCATAAACTCCGCCTTTTCCTCCTCCATAAACTCCGCCTTTTCCCCTTCATCTCCTCCATAAACTTCGCCTTTTCCTGCTTCATAAACTGCGCCTTTTCCTGCTTCATAAACTGCGCTTTTTCCCCCTTCATCTCCTCCATAAACTCCGCCTTTTCCTCCTCCATAAACTCTGCCTTTTCCCCCTTCATCTCCTCCATAAACTCCGCCTTTTCCCCCTTCATCTCCTCCATAAACTCTGCCTTTTCCCCCTTCATCTCCTTCATAAACTGCGCCTTTTCCCCCTTCATCTCCTCCATAAACTGCGCCTTTTCCCCCTTCATCTCTTCCATAAACTCCGCCTTTTCCCCCTTCATTTTCTCCATAAACTCCGCCTTTTCCTCTTCCATAAACTCCGCCTTTTCCCCCTTCATCTCCTCCATAAACTCCGCCTTTTCCTCCTCCATAAACTCCGCCTTTTCCCCCTTCATCTCCTCTATAAAGCCGGCCTCTTTGTGCACCCTTACCTCTGGGGTGTCGTGTGTTTTCTGCTGGTCTCTTAACAACAGAGATGTGACCAGCAGTATCAAACTGATAACGTGTGACCTCATTGTGTCACTAGAAATACAATTAGATTTTATAGGATATATATATATATATAATGTGTATATTATATATCTATGAATTAATCGCTAATCAATATCCAATGAATGGATAATTAGTGCAAAGCAATACAAAGCAATCACCAGCAGCTACTAACAGAAGATCCTGTCACTGCCGAGAGCAAAGTCAAAAGACACCCGTGCCTGGCTGCACTGCTATATAACGGCTGGGGAGATCACGTGACCAGCTATTGTGACGTCACATCGTCTGAGCGTGGCTTACCATGCATAGCTGCCAACTGTCCCGGATTTCCCGGGACATTCCCGGGACTTGGACTTCATTCCCGGATTTGTGGTGTCCCGGGAAATGTCCCGAAAAATCCGGTTCCGGTTTTGAATTCGCCGCCGCCTCCGCCGCTAGAGGTCGGCGGCCGGCGGAGACATTGTCTCCGCCGGCCGCCATTTTTTTGTAGTTCAGGAAGACGGCTGGGGGGGCCTAGACGAAGCTTCTGCGTCGCCGCCCACCCCCTGCCCCGCTCCGCCTCGGCCCGCCCCGCTCCGCCTCGGCCCGCCCCGCCCCGCTCCGCCTCGGCCCGCCCCGCCCCGCCTCGGCCCGCCTACCCCCCGCCCCGCTGCCAGTCTGATATGGAAAGGGGCGGGGGTTCTAGGTGGGGGGGAGCGCGCGCACCACTGTGGGACACCTGATGTGAGGGGGGGGGGTCACTGGGGACACCTGATGTGAGGGGGGGGGCACTGGGGACACCTGATGTGAGTGGGGGGGGGCACTGGGGACTCCTGATGTGAGTGGGGGGGGGCACTGGGGACTCCTGATGTGAGGGGGGGGGGCACTGGGGACACCTGATGTGAGTGGGGGGGGCACTGGGGACTCCTGATGTGAGTGGGGGGGCACTGGGGACACCTGATGTGAGTGGGGGGGGCACTGGGGACACCTGATGTGAGGGGGGGGCACTGGGGACACCTGATGTGAGGGGGGGCACTGGGGACACCTGATGTGAGGGGGGGGCACTGGGGACACCTGATGTGAGGGGGGGGCACTGGGGACACCTGATGTGAGTGGGGGCACTGGGGACTCCTGATGTGAGGGGGGGGCACTGGGGACACCTGATGTGAGTGGGGGGGGGGCACTGGGGACACCTGATGTGAGTGGGGGGGGGCACTGGGGACACCTGATGTGAGGGGGGGGCACTGGGGACACCTGATGTGAGGGGGGGGCACTGGGGACATCTGATGTGAGTGGGGGGGGGGCACTGGGGACACCTGATGTGAGGGGGGGGCACTGGGGACACCTGATGTGAGTGGGGGGGGGGCACTGGGGACACCTGATGTGAGGGGGGGGCACTGGGGACACCTGATGTGAGTGGGGGGGGCACTGGGGACACCTGATGTGAGGGGGGGGCACTGGGGACACCTGATGTGAGTGGGGGGGGGCACTGGGGACACCTGATGTGAGGGGGGGGCACTGGGGACACCTGATGTGAGTGGGGGGGGGCACTGGGGACTCCTGAGGTGAGTGGGGGGGGCACTGGGGACACCTGATGTGAGTGGGGGGGGGCACTGGGGACTCCTGATGTGAGTGGGGGGGGCACTGGGGACTCCTGAGGTGAGTGGGGGGGCACTGGGGACACCTGATGTGAGTGGGGGGGGGCACTGGGGACTCCTGATGTGAGTGGGGGGGGCACTGGGGACACCTGATGTGAGGGGGGGGCACTGGGGACACCTGATGTGAGTGGGGGGGCACTGGGGACACCTGATGTGAGTGGGGGGGGGGGCACTGGGGACACCTGATGTGAGGGGGGGGCACTGGGGACACCTGATGTGAGGGGGGGCACTGGGGACACCTGATGTGAGGGGGGGGCACTGGGGACACCTGATGTGAGTGGGGGCACTGGGGACACCTGATGTGAGGGGGGGGCACTGGGGACACCTGATGTGAGGGGGGGGCACTGGGGACACCTGATGTGAGTGGGGGGGGGCACTGGGGACACCTGATGTGAGGGGGGGCACTGGGGACACCTGATGTGAGGGGGGGGCACTGGGGACACCTGATGTGAGTGGGGGGGGGCACTGGGGACACCTGATGTGGGGGGGGGCACTGGGGACACCTGATGTGAGGGGGGGCACTGGGGACACCTGATGTGAGGGGGGGGCACTGGGGACACCTGATGTGAGTGGGGGGGGCACTGGGGACACCTGATGTGAGGGGGGGGGCACTGGGGACACCTGATGTGAGGGGGGGGCGATGGGGACACCTGATGTGAGTGGGGGGGGGCACTGGGGACACCTGATGTGAGGGGGGGGCACTGGGGACACCTGATGTGAGTGGGGGGGGCACTGGGGACTCCTGAGGTGAGTGGGGGGGGCACTGGGGACACCTGATGTGAGTGGGGGGGGCACTGGGGACTCCTGATGTGAGGGGGGGCTCCGCCGGGGACTCCTGATGTGAGGGGGGCTCCGCCGGGGACTCCTGGTGTGAGGGGGGGCTCCGCTGGGGACATCCGATGTAAGGGGGGGCTCCGCCGGGGACTCCTGATGTAAGGGGGGGCTCTGCTCGGACATCTGAAGCAAGGACGGACGGCTGGTGGCTAGTGACACGCTCAGGGATCCCACTGATTCTGCATTATGGTGAGTTGAATGATTTCATTTTATATTACAATGTAATAATAGAAGTAACGCGCTTCAATCATCCTGACACCACAACAACCTTGGTGCCGGGATGATTGAAGTGCTAACACCAGGTGTTTGGAGTATCTTTATCTGCTGATTGTTAAACTTTCTAGAATACACATATTTCTATTGTGTAGGATCTGGGGCTGCTGTCCCGTCATTTCCCTCTCTCTCCCCCTCTCCCCCTCTCCCCCTCTCTACCCCCCTCCCCCTCCCCCCCTTGAGCCACGCCCATTTAAGCTACGCCCACTGTTTCTCGTAAACCACGCCCATTTTTCGCCGTGGCGCGCCTTGCGCACCGCACTTGTCTATTTTTGCTAGGCCACGCCCACTGACGAATGCCCCGCCCCCTAATTATTGGACAGCTCCGCCTACAGCCACAAAAGTGTCCCACATTTTTTTTTTACAATGTTGGCAACTATGGTACAGGTATGTCCCCTTTAAGACGCCTGCCGCGTGCTCCGATCGTGTCATGGAGCGGAAGAACGGGGAGATGTCTTTGTAAACAAGGCATTTCCCCGTTCTGCCTTGTGATCTACTACTCCCTGTCATCAGGAGCAGTGATCGCTGTCATGTCAGCGGTAGCCCATCCCCCCCACAGTTAGAATCATTCCCTAGGACACACTTAACCCCTCGATCGCCCCCCCCTAGTGTTTAACCCTTTCCCTGACAGTGACATTTACACAGTAATCAGTGCATTTTTATATCACTGATTGCTGTATAAATGACAATGGTCCCAAAATAGTGTCAAAAGTGTCCGATGTGTATAATGTCGCATTCATGATAAAAATCGCAGATTGCCGCCATTACTAATAAAAAAAAATAACAATAAAAATGCCATAAATTTATCCCCTATTTTATAGACGCTATAACTTTTGCGCAAACCAATCAATAAACGCTTATTGCGATTTTTTTTTTTACCAAAAATATGTAGAAGAATATGTATCAGCCTAAACTGAGGAAGAAATTTGTTTTTTTATATATTTTTTGTGGATATTTATTATAGCAAAACGTAAAAAATAATGCGTTTTTTTTTTTCAAAATTGTCGCTCTTTTCTTTTTTATAGCGCAAAAAATAAAAAACGCAGAGGTGATCCAATACCACCAAAAGAAATCTCTATTTGTGGGAAAAAAAGGACATCAATTTGGTTTGGGTGCAACGTCGCACGACCGCGCAATTGTCAGTTAAAGCAATGCAGTGCGGAATCGCAAAAAGTGCTCTGGTCAGGAAGGGGGTAAAATCTTCCGGGGCTGAAGTGGTTAAATTGGAATTCTACCTTAAAAAAAAAAAATCAGAATACCATAGTTTAATAAAAATATATAAAAAATATTTCATGGGCGCCTGCAGATTTAGGGCTTTACATGTTTGGTATCCGATACATTCTCACCTTTTATATTTTATCAAATAGTTGGGTATAATTGCTTTAATTGCACGTAAATTATTTTAGTGTCTATTTCTTTTAAAAAAAAAAAGGTGTTTAATAAATAGCTGCACAAATATCACATGGAATTAGAAAGTTGCAACTTCTAGCATTTTATTCTCCAGGTTCTTTGCTTTCAGTAAATATATAATTGTTTCTGGGAGGATTTAAAGCCAATTCTACCAAAACAATTGAGATTTTTAACGTGTGCACAAAGTTTAAATCCCGGACTGTCTGCAATAAACACAATAAATATCTTTCCTGTTATGGGGAGTGTAGTTTAGTGGAGTACAGTCGTGCTTTTTGTGGTGTTTACTATGTCTGGAGGGAGTGCGGGGAGCCGTCTTTTATGTCCCAATCTTCATTTTTATGAGCTACACCGGCTACATCCGCTCGTGATTTCTTTTCCGGTCTTTTGTGCGGCTGGAGAAACGTTGTGCTTTCCCTTCAGTCGTGTGCTATTGACTTTCCTCAGATAAAGGTTGGTGTATTGATGGCATTGCAGGTCATAAATGGCGGCATCACCCAGGGCGCTTGTTTTGAAAGGAAAATTCAGCCTTTAACCCTTTCCGTTCTATTACCTGCCACTTCCGACAAAGCTTCGCTGTACAGACCCATTCAGACGGTTAAAATGTGCGGATATGCAAGCAAAACGCATAACGTGCGCTCCAAAGACATGCTGGTAGGTTAATTGGCTTCTGTCTAAATTGGCCCCTAGCAGTGGCGTCGCTAGGGGGTGGCTTTTGGGGCTATAGCCCCGAATCTGGTGCCCATAGCCCCAAGTCTCTGCAGTGGTCCCCAAGGGGAGGGGAGGCTCTCTGGGAACCCTGATGTAAGTGGGGGGCTCTCTGGGGTCCCTGATTTTAAGGGGGAGGCTCTCTGGGGACCCTGATGTAAGTGGGGGGCTCTCTGGGGTCCCTGATTTTAAGGGGGAGGCTCTCTGGGGACCCTGATGTAAGGGGGAGGCTCTCTGGGGTCCCTGATTTTAAGGGGGAGGCTCTCTGGGGACCCTGATGCAAGAGGGAGGCTCTCTGGGGTCCCTGATTTTAAGGGGGAGGTTCTCTGGGGACCCTGATGCAAGAGGGAGACTCTCTGGGGTCCCTGATTTTAAGGGGGAGGCTCTCTGGGGTCTCTGATTTTAAGGGGGAGGCTCTCTGGGGTCCCTGATTTTAAGGGGGAGGCTCTCTGGGGTCCCTGATTTTAAGGGGGAGGCTCTCTGGGGTCCCTGATTTTAAGGGGGAGGCTCTCTGGGGACCCTGATTTTAAGGGGGAGGCTCTCTGGGGACCCTGATGCAAGAGGGAGGCTCTCTGGGGTCCCTGATTTTAAGGGGGAGGCTCTCTGGGGACCCTGATTTTAAGGGGGAGGCTCTCTGGGGTCCCTGATTTTAAGGGAGAGGCTCTCTGGGGTCCCTGATTTTAAGGGGGAGGCTCTCTGGGGTCCCTGATTTTAAGGGGGAGGCTCTCTGGGGATCCTGATGCAAGAGGGAGGCTCTCTGGGGTCCCTGATTTTAAGGGGGAGGCTCTCTGGGGTCCCTGATTTTAAGGGGGAGGCTCTCTGGGGACCCTGATTTTAAGGGGGAGGCTCTCTGGGGACCCTGATGCAAGAGGGAGGCTCTCTGAGGACCCTGATGTAAGGGGGAGGCTCTCTGGGGACCCTGATTTTAAGGGGGAGGCTCTCTGGGGACCCTGATTTTAAGGGGGAGGCTCTCTGGGGTCCCTGATTTTAAGGGGGAGGCTCTCTGAGGACCCTGATGTAAGGGGGGGCTCTCTGGAGTCCCTGATTTTAAGGGGGAGGCTCTCTGGGGACCCTGATTTTAAGGGGGAGGCTCTCTGGGGACCCTGATTTTAAGGGGGAGGCTCTCTGGGGTCCCTGATTTTAAGGGGGAGGCACTCTGAGGACCCTGATGTAAGGGGGAGGCTCTCTGGGGTCCCTGATTTTAAGGGGGAGGCTCTCTGGGGTCCCTGATTTTAAGGGGGAGGCACTCTGAGGACCCTGATGTAAGGGGGAGGCTCTCTGGGGACCCTGATGTAAGGGGGAGGCTCTCTGGGGTCCCTGATTTTAAGGGGGAGGCTCTCTGGGGTCCCTGATTTTAAGGGGGAGGCTCTCTGGGGTCCCTGATTTTAAGGGGGAGGCTCTCTGGGGTCCCTGATTTTAAGGGGGAGGCTCTCTGGGGTCCCTGATTTTAAGGGGGAGGCTCTCTGGGGTCCCTGATTTTAAGGGGGAGGCACTCTGAGGACCCTGATGTAAGGGGGGGCTCTCTGGGGACCCTGATTTTAAGGGGGAGGTTCTCTGGGGATATATACACACACACACGTATATTACTATATATACAGGTATATTCCTGCCCAAGCGCATGACTTTCTTTACTATGCTGCTATAGGCTCTAGCCCCAGATCTTTTGCAGCCACAGCAACGTCCCTGGCCCCTAGGTAGCCTCCCTGGCGGTTTTCCCGAGTCTGGCTCGGGGGTTACATTTCAGGACCATTAGCGGTAACCCCGGAGCTACACTCGGGATCGCATTGCAGGATCTTGGGGTGGCGTTACTTACCTTGTCCCCGGGATCCTGTGATGTCCCCCGCAGTGTCCGAGGGCTCCGTCCTCCTCCGAAGCCTCTCCGTGCCAGGCTCCGTTCCCTGCGAGCGTCGCAACGCACGGGGGCGGAGCCTGGCGGCAAATTAAAAAAAAGTAAAAATCATAACACATACAGTACTGTATGAAATGATTTCACATCCCTTTTGTCCCCAGTGCTCTGCCCAGTGCCCTGCATGCAGTTTTATATTATATATACTCTTCTTTCTGCCTGGAAACTGGAGATTGTCCATAGCAACCAAAACCGTCCCTTTACATCAAAAGTGGCTTTATACCATCTAGAAAACAGTGATAGTAAATTAGAATCACTTGTAGAATTGAGCGATAGCGAATCGTGGGGAAATTTATTTTATTACTATTTATTTTTTATTTATTTTTTAATTATTTATTTTTATTTATTATATTATAATTTATGTTTTTGTGTTTCAAACGTCATCATCCTCGGGATGTCTACTAGACTCTTGTATGGACAGATATAAGTGTGTTATTGTTAAGAATTACAGACCTACAATATAAAACGCCAAATTTCCATGTAAAATAATTGTACCGGACCTAAAATCCGAAATAATCATCCCGCCAGGGAGGTAATGAATGTGAGGTTGGGGACCGTAGAGTGTGAGCTCCTTGATGTGAATGTACAATGTGAATGTAAAGTGCCGGCGCTCTACAAGAACCTGAAATAATAATAATAATAATAATTACCATGCATTGTTTTAGTGGCTTCTGGTGCTGAGGACAAGAAGGGGTTCATTTAGAGGTTATTGAGCGACAGTAAGATGATCATTTGTATTCCAACACACCCAGCCACCACAATAAACCCGAAGAGAACATACTGTCAAAAGTATTGGGACACCTGCCTTTACATGTAGATTCACTTTTTATCGGGTTCAATATGGAGTTGGCTCCGCCCTTTGCAGCTATAACATCTTCACCTCTTCTGGGAAGGCCGTCCACAAGGTTTAGGAGGGTGTCTATGGGAATGTTTGACCATTCTTCCAGAAGAGCATTTGTGAGGTCAGGCACTGATGTTGGATGAGAAGGCCTGGCTCACAGTCTCTGCTCTAATTCATCCCAAAGGTGTTCTATGGGGTTGATTATGGTGTGGGGGGTTGTTTTTCAGGGGTTGGTTTGGCCCCTTAGTTCCAGTGAAGGGAACTCTTAAGACGTCAGCATACCAAGACATTTTGGACAATTTCATGCTCCCAACTTTGTGGGAGGAGTTTGGGGACGGCCCCTTCCTGTTCCAATATGACTGCACACCAGTGCACAAAACAAGGTCCATAAAGACATGGATGAGAGAGTTTATGGTGGAGGAACTTGACTGGCCTGCACAGAGTCCTGACCTCAACCTGATAGAACACCTTTGGCATGAATTAGACGTAGACTGCAAGCCAGGCCTCTACAGACTAAGACTGGGATGCCTTTAAAGTTAATTTGCCTGTAAAGGCAGGCGTCCCAATACTTCTGACAGTATAGTGTATCTATGAAGTAGTGATTGTGACTTTCACCAAACATTCACTGGCCGTGAATCAGTCACTGCCATTTAAAACACAGGAAGATTCACCTTCAGTGAATGTAGGATCAATAGATTTAGAACTATGCTCCTTACTGTTTAACCAGAGCTCCCAAATGTCCCGGATTTCAAGGGATAGTCTCTGACTTGGAGCAATGTCCCTCCGTCCCTCATTCCTCCTCATTTGTCCCTCATTCCTCCTCATTTGTCCCTCATTCCTCCTCATTTGTCCCTCATTCCTCCTCATTTGTCCCTCATTCCTCCTCATTTGTCCCTCATTCCTTCTCATTTGTCCCTCATTCCTTCTCATTTGTCCCTCATTCCTCCTCATTTGTCCCTCATTCCTCCTCATTTGTCCCTCATTCCTTCTCATTTGTCCCTCATTCCTTCTCATTTGTCCCTCATTCCTTCTCATTTGTACCTCATTCCTCCTCATTTGTCCCTCATTCCTCCTCATTTGTCCCTCATTCCTCCTCATTTGTCCCTCATTCCTCCTCATTTGTCCCTCATTCCTCCTCATTTGTCCCTCATTCCTCCTCATTTGTCCATCATTCCTTCTCATTTGTCCCTCATTCCTTCTCATTTGTACCTCATTCCTCCTCATTTGTCCCTCATTCCTCTTCATCTGTCCCTCATTCCTCCTCATTTGTCCCTCATTCCTCCTCATTTGTTCCTCTGTCCCTCATTCCTCCTCATTTGTTCCTCTGTCCCTCATTCCTCCTCATTTGTCCCTCATTCCTCCTCATTTATTCCTCTGTCCCTCATTCCTCCTCATCTGTCCCTCATTCCTCCTCATTTGTCTCTCATTCCTCCTCATTTGTCCCTCATTCCTCCTCATTTGTCCCTCATTCCTCTTCATTTGTCCCTCATTCCTCCTCATCTGTCTCTCATTCCTCCTCATCTGTCTCTCATTCCTCCTCATTTGTCCCTCATTCCTCCTCATTTGTTCCTCTGTCCCTCATTCCTCCTCATCTGTCCCTCATTCCTCCTCATTTGTCCCTCATTTCTCCTCATCTGTCCCTCATTCCTCCTCATCTGTCCCTCATTCCTCCTCATCTGTCCCTCATTCCTCCTCATCTGTCCCTCATTCCTCCTCATCTGTCCCTCATTCCTCCTCATTTGTCCCTCATTCCTCCTCATTTGTCCCTCTGTCCCTCATTCCTCCTCATTTGTCCCTCTGTCCCTCATTCCTCCTCATTTGTTCCTCTGTCCCTCATTCCTCCTCATCTGTCCCTCATTCCTCCTCATTTGTCCCTCATTCCTCCTCATCTGTCCCTCATTCCTCCTCATTTGTCTCTCATTCCTCCTCATTTGTCCCTCATTCCTCCTCATTTGTCCCTCATTCCTCCTCATCTGTCTCTCATTCCTCCTCATTTGTCCCTCATTCCTCCTCATTTGTTCTTCTGTCCCTCATTCCTCCTCATCTGTCCCTCATTCCTCCTCATTTGTCCCTCATTCCTCCTCATTTGTTCCTCATTCCTCCTCATCTGTCCCTCATTCCTCCTCATTTGTCCCTCATTCCTCCTCATCTGTCCCTCATTCCTCCTCATTTGTCCCTCATTCCTCCTCATTTGTCCCTCTGTCCCTCATTCCTCCTCATTTGTTCCTCTGTCCCTCATTCCTCCTCATTTGTTCCTCTGTCCCTCATTCCTCCTCATTTGTCCCTCATTCCTCCTCATTTGTCCCTCATTCCTCCTCATTTGTCCCTCATTCCTCCTCATTTGTCCCTCATTCCTCCTCATTTGTCCCTCATTCCTCCTCATCTGTCCCTCATTCCTCCTCATCTGTCCCTCATTCCTCCTCATCTGTCCCTCATTCCTCCTCATTTGTCTCTCATTCCTCCTCATTTGTCTCTCATTCCTCCTCATTTGTCTCTCATTCCTCCTCATTTGTCCCTCATTCCTCCTCATTTGTCCCTCATTCCTCCTCATTTGTTCCTCTGTCCCTCATTCCTCCTCATCTGTCCCTCATTCCTCCTCATTTGTCCCTCATTCCTCCTCATCTGTCCCTCATTCCTCCTCATCTGTCCCTCATTCCTCCTCATTTGTCCCTCTGTCCCTCATTCCCCCTCATCTGTCCCTCATTCCCCCTCATTTGTCTCTCATTCCTCCTCATTTGTCTCTCATTCCTCCTCATTTGTCCCTCATTCCTCCTCATCTGTCCCTCATTCCTCCTCATTTGTCCCTCATTCCTCCTCATTTGTCCCTCATTCCTCCTCATTTGTCCCTCATTCCTCCTCATCTGTCCCTCATTCCTCCTCATTTGTCCCTCATTCCTCCTCATTTGTCCCTCATTCCTCCTCATTTGTCCCTCATTCCCCCTCATCTGTCCCTCATTCCTCCTCATCTGTCCCTCATTCCTCTTCATCTGTCCCTCATTCCTCCTCATTTGTCCCTCATTCCTCCTTATTTGTCCCTCATTCCTCCTCATCTGTCCCTCATTCCTCCTCATTTGTCTCTCATTCCTCCTCATTTGTCTCTCATTCCTCCTCATTTGTCTCTCATTCCTCCTCATTTGTCCCTCATTCCTCCTCATCTGTCCCTCATTCCTCCTCATTTGTCCCTCATTCCTCCTCATCTGTCCCTCATTCCTCCTCATTTGTCCCTCATTCCTCCTTATTTGTCCCTCATTCCTCCTCATCTGTCCCTCATTCCTCCTCATTTGTCTCTCATTCCTCCTCATTTGTCTCTCATTCCTCCTCATTTGTCTCTCATTCCTCCTCATTTGTCCCTCATTCCTCCTCATTTGTTCCTCTGTCCCTCATTCCTCCTCATCTGTCCCTCATTCCTCCTCATTTGTCTCTCATTCCTCCTCATCTGTCCCTCATTCCTCCTCATTTGTTCCTCATTCCTCCTCATCTGTACCTCATTCCTCCTCATCTGTCCCTCATTCCTCCTCATTTGTCCCTCATTCCTCCTCATTTGTCCCTCATTCCTCCTCATTTGTCCCTCATTCCTCCTCATCTGTCCCTCATTCCTCCTCATCTGTCCCTCATTCCTCCTCATTTGTCTCTCATTCCTCCTCATCTGTCCCTCATTCCTCCTCATTTGTTCCTCATTCCTCCTCATCTGTCCCTCATTCCTCCTCATCTGTCCCTCATTCCTCCTCATTTGTCCCTCATTCCTCCTCATTTGTCCCTCATTCCTCTTCATCTGTCCCTCATTCCTCCTCATTTGTCTCTCATTCCTCCTCATCTGTCCCTCATTCCTCCTCATCTGTCCCTCATTCCTCCTCATTTGTCCCTCATTCCTCCTCATTTGTCCCTCATTCCTCCTCATTTGTCCCTCATTCCTCCTCATTTGTCCCTCATTCCTCCTCATCTGTCCCTCATTCCTCCTCATTTGTCCCTCATTCCTCCTCATTTGTTCCTCTGTCCCTCATTCCTCCTCATCTGTCCCTCATTCCTCCTCATTTGTCCCTCATTCCTCCTCATTTGTCCCTCATTCCTCCTCATTTGTTCCTCATTCCTCCTCATCTGTACCTCATTCCTCCTCATCTGTCTCTCATTCCTCCTCATTTGTCTCTCATTCCTCCTCATTTGTCTCTCATTCCTCCTCATTCCTCCTCATCTGTCCCTCATTCCTCCTCATTCCTCCTCATTTGTCCCTCATTCCTCCTCATTTGTCCCTCATTCCTCCTCATTTGTCCCTCATTCCTCCTCATCTGTCCCTCATTCCTCCTCATTTGTCCCTCATTCCTCCTCATTTGTTCCTCTGTCCCTCATTCCTCCTCATCTGTCCCTCATTCCTCCTCATTTGTCCCTCATTCCTCCTCATTTGTCCCTCATTCCTCCTCATTTGTCCCTCATTCCTCCTCATCTGTCCCTCATTCCTCCTCATCTGTCCCTCATTCCTCCTCATCTGTCCCTCATTCCTCCTCATTCCTCCTCATTTGTCCCTCATTCCTCCTCATTTGTCTCTCATTCCTCCTCATTCCTCCTCATTTGTCCCTCATTCCTCCTCATTCCTCCTCATTTGTCCCTCATTCCTCCTCATCTGTCCCTCATTCCTCCTCATTTGTCCCTCATTCCTCCTCATCTGTCCCTCATTCCTCCTCATTCCTCCTCATTTGTCCCTCATTCCTCCTCATTCCTCCTCATTTGTCCCTCATTCCTCCTCATCTGTCCCTCATTCCTCCTCATCTGTCCCTCATTCCTCCTCATCTGTCCCTCATTCCTCCTCATCTGTCCCTCATTCCTCCTCATTCCTCCTCATTTGTCCCTCATTCCTCCTCATTCCTCCTCATTTGTCCCTCATTCCTCCTCATTTGTCCCTCATTCCTCCTCATTCCTCCTCATTTGTCCCTCATTCCTCCTCATCTGTCCCTCATTCCTCCTCATTTGTCCCTCATTCCTCCTCATTTGTTCCTCTGTCCCTCATTCCTCCTCATCTGTCCCTCATTCCTCCTCATTTGTCCCTCATTCCTCCTCATTTGTCCCTCATTCCTCCTCATTTGTCCCTCATTCCTCCTCATCTGTCCCTCATTCCTCCTCATTTGTCCCTCATTCCTCCTCATTTGTCCCTCATTCCTTCTCATTTGTCCCTCATTCCTCCTCATTTGTCCCTCATTCCTCCTCATTTGTCCCTCATTCCTCCTCATCTGTCCCTCATTCCTCCTCATCTGTCCCTCATTCCTCCTCATTCCTCCTCATTTGTCCCTCATTCCTCCTCATTTGTCTCTCATTCCTCCTCATTCCTCCTCATTTGTCCCTCATTCCTCCTCATTCCTCCTCATTTGTCCCTCATTCCTCCTCATCTGTCCCTCATTCCTCCTCATCTGTCCCTCATTCCTCCTCATCTGTCCCTCATTCCTCCTCATTTGTCCCTCATTCCTCCTCATTCCTCCTCATTTGTCCCTCATTCCTCCTCATTTGTCCCTCATTCCTCCTCATTCCTCCTCATCTGTCCCTCATTCCTCCTCATTTGTCCCTCATTCCTCCTCATTCCTCCTCATTTGTCCCTCATTCCTCCTCATCTGTCCCTCATTCCTCCTCATCTGTCCCTCATTCCTCCTCATCTGTCCCTCATTCCTCCTCATTTGTCCCTCATTCCTCCTCATTCCTCCTCATCTGTCCCTCATTCCTCCTCATTCCTCCTCATTTGTCCCTCATTCCTCCTCATTCCTCCTCATTTGTCCCTCATTCCTCCTCATTCCTCCTCATTCCTCCTCATTTGTCCCTCATTCCTCCTCATTCCTCCTCATTTGTCCCTCATTCCTCCTCATTCCTCCTCATTCCTCCTCATTCCTCCTCATTTGTCCCTCATTCCTCCTCATTCCTCCTCATTCCTCCTCATTCCTCCTCATTTGTCCCTCATTCCTCCTCATCTGTCCCTCATTCCTCCTCATTTGTCTCTCATTCCTCCTCATTTGTCCCTCATTCCTCCTCATTTGTCCCTCATTCCTCCTCATTTGTCCCTCATTCCTCCTCATTCCTCCTCATTTGTCCCTCATTCCTCCTCATTTGTCCCTCATTCCTCCTCATTTGTCCCTCATTCCTCCTCATTCCTCCTCATTTGTCCCTCATCTTGCTCTGATCTATACAGATGTATATAAAATGCACTTTTTATCTTTCAGAAAGTGTTTCCCAGAACTGAACCTTTCATCTGATTTCTACATTTGTAAAGGCGATATAAAGGAATAGAAGTGATGTGGTTCATCATCGTCATCATTACCACCACTTCTCATCTACCTGCACTTTAGTGATAACTATATGGCATTTCTCATGGCGGGTTTCCTGATAGAAGCTTATAGCCTCCCCTATGGAAGTATAAGTGACAGGGTGACCACACAGGAGAGCAATTGGGAGACAGGAACAGAGCGTTGTCACCTTATAACAGGAAGTGAATACACAAGCATTCATTACAGGATCGCTGGCATTAACTGAATGCTTGTAAACCCTACAGAGCACTTTACCTGCAGGAAAGCCTAGATTAAGGATACTAGCTCATTATTCCTTTGTCCTGCAGGGTGTTTTGTTGTTTGTTTTTAGAGAGGGTGTTACTAAACCCCGGAGCCTGCATTCACCATATCTAGTCCCCCAAAGTACACAGAACATGGAAATGCAGATGTTTTAGTAAATATAAAACTGCTAAATAGCTTTTCTCATCGGCAGTATATAGCAGTCTTGTGACTTCTATCAGTGTCTGGGTAAAGCTTGTAGGAGGAGTTTTCATTCTCCTCTGACTGTCCTATGAGGCTGCAGGACCCCTGACCTTCTGTCTGGACAGTGCTGATTGGCCCTGTGCTGATCACACCCTCCCAAGGAAAAAAAAAAAAAAACTTTTTAGCAATACACACCAAGCTGAGCATGTGCAGCTTGTCCCCTAGCCTCTGTTCTATGAGGAGATGAATTGGGGAAGAAGGGGAGGATCAGAGAAGACGCCTTTTTACACAATGCAGAGGATTAACCCCTTAGGTTCCACATTGGGTATAACAAGCATGCTTTACTGCTTATACGGACTGATTTTACTGTTTGGTAATGCCGTGTACACACAGTCCGAATTTCTGACAACAAATGTTTGAGAGCTGGTTCTCAAATTTTTCCGACAACAAGACTTGTTTTTGGAAATTCCGAGCGTGCGTACACATTTCCGGTGCACAAAGTTCCACGCATGCTCAGAATCGAGTAGAAGAGCCGCACTGGCTATTGAACTTCATTTTGTTCTCGGCTCGTCATCCGTGTTGTAGGTCACCGCGTTCTTGGCGATCCCACAACATTTGTGTGACCCGCGTGTGTGTGTGCAAGACGAGTCTGAGCCAAAAAAATCGGAAAAAAATCCATGGACTTTGTTGTCGGAATGTCCGATTGTGATTACAATGTTAAACCTTCTACCTGTTCTAGATCTGCCCCAGTCTGGATCCTGTCAATGGGGGTTGATGCGAGTTTCGCGGCGTTCCACCTCTCCTGCCCCCTGTGATATTTTGGATTGCGCTCCGCAGTGTTGCAGTCAGCGGGGGAGGGGGGGGACGCATACTCGTCACCCCGCTATTGTACGATGTGTACTCCTCACCGCACCCCGCAGAGCTTTTCATCTTTCGTCATACGCACAAGGCTGACAGTGAATGTGCCGGCTTTGAATGCAGAATGTGCCGCTGTTGCTGGGTACTTACTGACAGGTCACACTTTATGATCACAGAACAGAGCGACTGAACTCAGCGGGTGAGACGCGAGCGAACGAAGAGCACGCCGGAGAACCAAAAGAGGGAGGATTTAAAGAGTTTCTTGGATGCAATCGGCCTACTTGAAAAAGAAAATGGAATTAAGTGGAGCTAGGGAGGAGGGAGTAGATTGTGAATGCAAACTAAAATTTGACCCCGACCATTAAAAATATATATAAAAGAATTGGAGTTCACTGGAAAATTCCTCTTGCAAAGTGACTAACTATTTCTTTTTTTTTAATTTAATAAAAGGGTTACCAGCGAAGAAAAGAATGAACACTCACTCATTGCCAGCTTTACCAATATTGGCCCTGCTGAAGAGTATTCATCACTTCCTGGAGTGTCAGATGTCTTGTACCCTTTTGCATGCTGTGGTTCCTTTCACCAGCTCCTAGGTCAAAACAAAGTGGTGATGTAAAGAAATAGAAGTGGCCACTGTAGTCAATACTAGGAATAAAAATGATGTAGAAACCTGTACCATCATCCAGAAATTTTGAAATAAGAGGCATCGGGAGCTTGGTCCCCAACCAGGCTTCCCCAAGTGGTGATGTGGAGACTGCTGAAAGGAACCCATCGCTTGCATCACCAGTCTTGGCTCTCTTGAAGAACTAAAGCTTGCTAAAGAACCTTTGGCATCCAACACTTCCGGGAGTGTCAGATGTCTTGTACCATTTTGCATGATGTGGTTCCTTCCATCAGCCCCTATGACAAATCAGAGCACAGTATTGACACTCCTGGAAGGAACCCATCGCTTGCATTACCAATCCTGGCAGTTGAAGAGCTAAAGCTTGTTTAAGAATCTTTAAGATCCAACACTTCCTGGAGTGTCAGATGTCTTGTCTCCTTTTGCATGCTGTAGTTCCTTCCACCAGCCTCCATGTCATATCAGAGCACGATAGTGATGTAGAGACCAGTGGAAGGAATCCACTCACCACCTGCATTACCAATCTTGGCTCTCTTAAAGAGCTAAAGCTTGCTAAAGAATCTTTAGCATTCAGCACTTCCCGATGTCAGATGTCTTATCCCCTTTTGCATGCTATGGTTCCTTCCACCAGCCCCTGTGTCAAATCAGAACACAGTATCGAGGTAGAAGCTGCTGGAAGGAACCCATCACCTGCATTACCAATCTTGGCTGTCTTGAAGAGCTAAAGCTTGCTGAATCATCTTTTTCATCCAACACTTACTGGAATGTCAGATGTCTTGTTCTTTTGCATGCTGCAGTTCCTTACACCAACCCCTATGTCAAATCAGAACATAGGAATGACATAGAGGCCAGTGGAAGAAACCCACCACCGATATTACAATCTTGGCCCTCTTGAAGAGCTAAAGCTTGCTAAAGAATCTTTAGCATCTACTTCCTGGAGGGTCAGATGTCTTATCCACTTTTGCATGCTGTGGTTCCTTCCACTAGTCTCTATATCAAATCAGAACACAGTAGTGATGTAGAGGCCAGACCACCTATAATACTAATCTTGGAAACTTTTATCCCAAATGCAGGAGTGAACATGATATATAGTCATGGTATTTCTATCGGTATATATGACAGTTTCTTATCTGTCAAAGGTTAAAACAAAAAATAACAAAACCCAAAGTTGGATCTAGGAATGACCCGTGGTAAATTATTATACATTTTCGGGCCTAGAACCCTATCATTATTTTTGGGGGGATGACTCCATGATGGCAATTTTACCAAAAAACAAACAAAAAGAGGCTACCCCATTCATTTACTGCCCAGGAATCCCTAACCATGTTAGCAAAGGGGGAGAGAGCACGGCATTACCGACCACACAACTGTATTTGATCAATGACGAAATCGGAGAACCCTGCCCTTTGTTTACTTTTAGCCACAGGACCCCTGGAGATGACATTCGGCATGAGACAGCTATGAGATTGGATGTTTTCATTGGCCACCAAGATTTTTCTTTTTTGGCGGGCACCATTCATCCTGATTGACGTGGACCTGCATCACTGGCTGACGTGATTGACGTTGGATGTATATCATTGGACCTTTTTTTAATAAAGGGGGCTTCCAGAATCCAATAAGCCCCCTTCCACATGTGAAGAATTTTTTACGGGGGAGGGAGGTGATTTTTGCTGACACATAAAGTTCATATTTTTTGGGGGGTGGGGGCAGAGGGGGCGCCGTTTGGCATCTTTGCCCTGGGTTATTGATGACCTTGTCCTGCCACTGCTCCCTGCCACCCTGAATTTATAAGACATAGTACATGTTCCCCAGGACAGTGCCCAGCCCCCATATGTTATATGTTATGTTTGACAATACCCTGTCTATTAAACTCAAAAAATAGCTTTGTGTGCAGTGGGAATTTTATTCCATTCTTCTGTTTTCTTTAGGAGTTGATTGGGGTGGAAACCTGCCCCATGCACGTCAGACCTTCCTAGAAAGGCTTAGTAAAGTTTAGATTTGGTGACAGAGGGCGTAGAACCTAACTCTGGCATTCACTCAACAGGAGGATAATATATTAAAATTCTGACTTGTTATACCAAACACCTCTGAGATGTTATCTTCTGAAACATTGGAGTTGACTACCTAAAACTGGAGAGTGCAAAATCTGGTGCAGCTGTGCATGGCAGCCAATCAGCTTCTAACTTCAGCTTGTTCAATGAAGCTTTGCCAATAAAACCTGGAAGCTGATTGGTTACTATGCAGAGCTGCTCCAGATTTTGCACTCTCCAGTTTTAGTAAATCAACCGTATTGTCTCAGACTAATCAGAACTTTTTTCCACTTCTTCTGTAAGTCTTGGACATCCACATTTTGTTTTCCTTGTTTTGGGTACATTTCTTTGTGCATGTGCCTTGGATACATGCCATTTCTGAATAACAATAAGTTCCAATATATAAGCAGGGATGAGATTTCGGGTTCCAGTTCAAGTTTGACCCAGTCAAACAATGTTGGCGTATTTGGTCAGGTTTCAAGTTCCCCTTGAAGACCCCACAATCACTTTTATAGGACAGGATGTGGGGGATGATGGTCACTTCCCGGTCATTTTATTTTATTTTTCTTTAAGCAGAAGATCAAATTTTTTTTTTTTTTGATCTTTTGCTTTTAAAGATAAAGAAGAGATTTGGGATCTTTTTGACCCCAGATCTCTCCATAAAGAGGACCTGTCATCCTTATTTCTATTACAAGGGATGATTACATTCCTTGTAATAGGAATAAAAAATGATGCAAAGTAAAAAAAAATAAAGGGACAGTGTAAAAATAAAAAATAAAAAGTAAAATTAATAAGAAAAAAAGAAAATTTTAAAGTACCTCCATTACGCAAGCATATGTAAACGGTGATCGCACCACACATGTGAGGTACCGCTGCAAATGTTGGAGCGAGAGCGATATATCTA